>NW_008754523.1:0-1516 GCF_000715545.1 Opisthorchis viverrini | reverse complement strand
ATAAAATTCTCAGCTTCTTTTTTTGAAACAAAAATATCAATTTTATGACGATCAAATCCAGAAACAAAAAATAATGCTTGTCCTGTTTTAGCTTTAGCAATGAAAAGTTTTTCATCTTGACTTAATCCATTACCATAAGCTTTATACATTTCACTAACATCTTTAAGATTATTTGGTGATAAACCAAAGAAAAATGAGTATTGTGTGTTATTAATAATAGCTTTTGTTTTTTTTGATACAAGTTCATTTGCTACAAAATCATCAGGGTTTTGACTGATGATAATAATAGATCCATTTCTTTTACGAATTCTTTTAACCATTTGATAAATAAATTCAAGTGCAATTGGATTTTTTTCATCTATCATTAAATGTGCTTCATCAATAATAATTACAATTGGATCTTTTGTATAATCATTGTTTTTAACTAGTTTTTCTAAATAATTTAATGAAAGAAAAAGTTGTGCTTGAGTGATCCGGTTATTATTTTTTTCAAATAAAGAATGAACATCAATACTTGCAATTTTTTTATTAATATTTATTGATGAATGTTTATTATATAAAAAAGATAACTTGCCATTTGTTGAAAATTCTGATTTTAATATTTCATGAATAATAAATACATCTTCTTTTTTATAACCTGATTTTACATTATTTTTCTTTGAAAGAGCAAATTTATAAATATCATCAAAAATTGGTCAATCTTTATCTAAAATAGAAGTAATTTTTTTATTAATATACTTATTTGTAACATAATAATTTTTAACAATACTTGTAAAATATAAAAGTTGTTGATTATTTAGTTCTGGAAATAAGATTTTAAAAAAGGTTTCAAGAATTAATAAATGATTAGCAATTGCATTAAAATCTAAAATATTTTCTTGACTTTGCATAATTTGTAAAGGATTAATAATACCATTTAAACTAGTTCCAACATCAATTCAATTCCCATCATAATTTAAAACTAAATCTTTATATTCTCTTTCTATATCTAAAATAAAAACTTTTTTATTAGTCATTGCAAAATAATTAATCATTTTCTTTGTTAAATATGACTTTCCTGATCCTGATGCACCTAAAATTAAAATATTGTGGTTTTTTCTATTAGAATTAATTACAAAAGGATCAAAAATAATTGGTGATTTTAATCAGTTTAAACCTAAAATCATACCATTGTTATCATTAACACAACTATCTAAAAATGGATAACCATTTGCTAATGTTTTAGAAGTAATTTCTCTTCCATATTGATTATTAATAACATCATTAATTTTAGGTAAAAAAGAACTCAAACCTTCAAACTGTCTATATTTAAGTCTATTAATTTTAAATGATTTAGCAATTAAAATTTTTTCAATTGCTCTATTTGATTTAATTAAGCTTTTATAATCAACATCATAATTCATCATTAATAAATTTACTCTAAATACAACTTGTTCTTGATTTATTATTTCATTGGCCATTTTTCTAAAATTATCAGCAGCTGAAGCATATTTCATTTTTTGAACTTGTTTTTTTT
>NW_008754522.1:0-1517 GCF_000715545.1 Opisthorchis viverrini | reverse complement strand
CAAGCTAATTTGGGTTATTTCGTGCAATACGCGTATTCCACCGGATCATTGGTGGTTTGGAACACACAGTTGAAGAAACCATCAATGAACCCATTGGATTCGACTGAATCCACAGACCACAAGGGGCGAAAGAGCAACGGAATCAAAGTAATGATCAACTAAACTCTAGGAGGAGAGACCTCAAAGCAACACAAACCATTAGCGAACCTAAAAATCCCCAGTGAATCCAATCAAAGAGCCAATGTAATAAGTGTAATACAGATCACAACGCAACGCAAGTTGTGAACCGACCAATCAGATTAAAAGAAACGAGTATACAAGTTAGCCAATTACACTAACAGTTCTCAGATACCCTTTGAAAGCTATTTGGACACAACTAGGTAAGGAGGAACTATCCACTCAACTGCGCCCTGACAATGTCCCTCCGGGTGGGGCGAAGCCTTTGCCAGCAATTGGCCAAGCTCGGCGCTCTGATCAGCCACCCAAACTACGCATATTTTGACACATTAAGAGATCGATTTGCTCCATGCTGTTGCTTCCTAAATTCTCTACTTGATGAACCACAAGAATGTGTTTTGCGTTCAATACTTCATTACCAATGATCCGACCTTTTTGTCGGGTTAGAATCGGTAAGCGTACTTGTCAAGTACCACACCTGAGTGCTTTAAGCGAGGATTTTGGAAGTGGCATTATAGCTGTTTTAATCAAGAATAATACTGTGCAATTTTGTCTTTTGCAACAGAATTATCCTGGCAGTGTTTGTAAACGGATTTGCATAGACAACAGGATTAATTAGAGCAATTGTCTATTGTTTTTTGTTTACCACACACCCCCAGGTGGTCTAAGCTGGGTTCTAGGTTAACTTGCAACGCAACTACCGACGGGTTAAACACAAAGACGCAAGCTTAACCCGTTTTTCATCTTGTGTTTTTTCCAGCAACCGTCCAATAATTCCTTTACTAAGTGTCAATAGCCTCCCCAGCAACCGTCGACATGCTTGTTTTTGCATTGTATCTGCTGACGATGGCCTATTTGTATCCGGAAACTAAGGTTGTAATACATTAGAACGTTCGAAACCTGTTGTCAACAACACGTCTAGTGTATGATGCATCCGTGTTGGGAGGTAAACCGTGTTGCGATCCAATTGATCACAGGCATCTATCACTTATTTAAGTGAGTACTTGTGCGTTCACGCCAGTATGGAAAAGAACAAAGCTTTTCATACATGATACAAATATTTCAGAATGGAAAGTCAGCGAGTGCTGGATCGATGATGGTCGCATGTGACCGGCAGTCGTCAGTCAAATGGGATAAATGAATTCACCGCGTTTCGTTTTCACACAGGTTTGCTTGGTCTGCACACCTTTTTCAAGCCCGTTACACTCCACAGTAGCTTCCACCAGCATTGTGCTATGGATTGGTTGAAGCGATTCTCGTTTCCCACTTCGCCGAAAGGGATTGTACCGCGTGCTTGTCCGACGAAAAGATCGGGAACACGATGCTTGAGACTGTTGTGG
>NW_008754521.1:0-1517 GCF_000715545.1 Opisthorchis viverrini | reverse complement strand
AATACGTCGCAAATTTTGTTCCTCGGCTACTTGTAAGGTGCTCTTTAAAACAATTCGGGCAGCGAAAATGTCTTTTATGTGGGTTTATCGTAAAGAGCTAAGTATTAGTGAAGTGAACCTTCAGTCGGGTTGCGTTGATTGTAACATGATAGAAAGCTCTTGAGCGAAATGCGTCAGAAGCTTTTTTCGTTCACAAGGGATGCTTGCGTTGATGAGCATCTTGTGTGCCGGAATACTGGTTCTGATTTCTGCCTCCCTCCTCTTGAGTTTGAGTGGAGCCTTCGAGACCGTATTACTAGAGATTATGTTTCAGAAATTTCCGTTAGGTTGCAACGATTACAACAAAGCTACCTTGTTGTATTGGAGGACGGAGAGCTTCAATTCCTTGGTAGAAGAATAGAGGACGAGAGAGCTAATCAAACGTTGACTAGTTCACGACCGACCTACAAATCGCACGGTGCTGTGGAATCTACAGGCGTGCTTCTTGTGACATCTCGGTTAGCAATATACGTAAAGCCATTATAGTCACACCATAGTCAAGACAAGCCTTTCGTTACTGGAGATTTAATATCATTGTTTCGATATAGTGTCTTGCATTCTGATGAGTATAAGTAAACTAGCTGCGACGAGTGTGATGCCAACATGGCAAGTCAACGAACGGAGGTAAGGTCCAAGTGGAGGCTCATTCCTGGATTGGAAAGGAGACAGCGCAGAATCTCGTGAAGAAAATTTCGCCACTTTCTGCTTTCACTTTTGGAATAAAATATCAACCCTGAGAGATGAACACTTCGGTAAATTATCAGACAGTCTGTGTAGTGGTGTAAACCTCATCATCGTAAGCTCTAAAACACGCACATGTCGTGCGGTAGATCCAACCGCCACAATTCTGTCCTCTTATGAATACTTGAGCCCTAGGATGGAAGCGCCTATTGGAGGCAACAGGTTGACAGCCTAGTATGGATCCAGTGATGACCGCTTTCGTGTTTTTCAGCGCACGTTGTTGAAGTGGAGAGACGGTGTAAAATTTGGAAGGTGTGCGTAAAAAAATAACTCACATTCAGAAACACGCTTGAAGGTGGAAGACAACCAGTTCTGTCAACGTCTTGAGTTCCCTTGTTGCAAGACAGGCTCCGGCAAACATGTATCGCAAAGTTCGCTGAACTTGCGGTGCGAAACTGCTTCAGACCAGCTTTTCCTACTTGTGCCATGCAGTGGTGGTTCTGCTGAACATTTCGAGTCTTGGCGCATTTTATCTGGATCTGGGATAGCTGCACCCGCTTTTTATCCTTTTGTTTACTATCTTCCTCTATAAGTATTAATGAGCTCCTGAATGACATTTACTGGTTCGAGTTTAGTTTGAGGTCATTAGGGTTGGTCTGGAATACTAACTACTCATGAAGAAAGCTCTTGTAGCATGCAGTTGGACATATGGGTCACTTCCTATACATACACGTGTTCACGCTTAAAGCGTGACACTCCTAGCCAGGGGACCGTGATTGGTTGAGCCCCAACTCCGG
>NW_008754520.1:0-1517 GCF_000715545.1 Opisthorchis viverrini | reverse complement strand
TGATCAAGGTAAATTGATAAATGTGCTGACAAGGTTAAAAGTTGTATCTCACCCTTCATGTTACAGTTTCAAACTTCTACTGTTCGTAATCCCCAGTTCACAGATCGCGAATTTTCCGTCGAAAATTTTTCGGAACAATTCTGCCTTGCATTGGCTTTTGTCTTCACGGCAACTCTACAGTTCAAAATCCCCAAACGCTGCTGCAGCGTTGAGGGTCAAGCATCTTGATGCAGCGATCAGAGATGCCATACAATAAAAGCTAGGACAGGTATTTGCATGGGATTCTCCGAAAACTCCAGTATCAACTGAATTTGAATCAGCGCTAGCCGTTCAGAGGTACCAAAGTTAAGCAGGTTCATTAAGCATGAAAAGGCGGTGATCAAGGTTTGAATCTACAAGCTTATTTGTGGATGTTTGATAGAGTCTTCAGTCAACAGAGGTACTCTACCTATTAGGCCGACGAGATTCATTTTTCATTTTATTTGTTCCATCGTTGAGTTACACATCTCTGTATAGCCTTCTGCAGTAAAATCAACCTGCAATCACCGACGAAGGTTGCATTCGAGGCTTTCTTCTGTGTAAAGTCGCCTCGACAGGCATAGCCCTCGCACCTAACGCCTTTCAGACATTTCGAATTTGACTGCGTTCCTTAGCCTATACTGTTCTCACGTTCCAGGTTGCAAGTCTGGAGCCAGGACAACATTTATTTTGCAGTGACACAAACTCTTCAAAAGAATACTTCAAGTTCGCCGCTGCCGCGACAAAGCATACTGCTGACAGTCCGGTGCCTTAAATTTTGTCAACAAAAACTAAACGATAGCGCTGAACACTAGCCGCGAAAATTCACTGGTAAACAGTATGCTGTGAAATGGACTAATCGACTCAGAACGATGTTTACCCACATCAGACTGATCAGTGTAAAATATCGTCGGGAAAAGGGAAGGTTCGGAGTGCCTTCTGGTGCACTAAAGATAACCGTTTTTCAGAAATAACTATGCGAGTGTATGAAAAGTGAAGTGATGCAATACAGTATGAGTCACTCAGTGAATATAAAATTGAAAACATACCCCCTGAGTGAAAATCTGGGGATTGTCTGATTCCAACATCTGCTCGAGTTCCTCGTCTGTTCTGGGACATTCGGCTGACGAAGAAAAAAGATAAGACATGACAAGGTTACTCAGGTGAAATACAAAAGATTGGAGAACGCCAGTGTGAAAGGTGCAAAAACATAAATGAAATCAAGCTGTGCGAAACACGGCAAGAGATCTCCAGTGTGATGAGAAATCCGGAATGGAAATGCACCCAGGGCGATGATCGCACCGCGAAAAGGGGATATACAGTATGGGTAATATTTCGACGAATGCACTACGCATACAACAAATTTTACATGACAACACTGACGCGACCCGAAAAGCGGATGGTTTGGGGAGATCGGCAACAAGCCCGAATAAGGCAAAAGCTACAGCATGCAGATGGAAAATGTTATAAGCTGAACGTTTTGTGGTGAGGACAGATAT
>NW_008754519.1:0-1517 GCF_000715545.1 Opisthorchis viverrini | reverse complement strand
TTTGCACGAAATTCGCCTAGAACTGAAACCGGGTCATCCATTCATGATTTTTGGGCAAAAATGGAAAATATGGTCATCAAAATCTCTTATAACCTGTTTACCCGAACGCTTCTAGTTACCAAGTCGCACGAATTGGAGAGCGTGCGGGGCCACTCCATCCATTGGTGATGATTGTTCACCGTGCGTGCTCTGACAGTTGCAAAGTCGTTGCTTAGTCATCGTATAACATACAAGTTGATAGTTTTGTCATCGCCTTACCAATGCCGATTTCTCAGGTGTGCAATGATTCATGAAATAGAACAAACGGAGTTGTGCCTGAACGATTACAAGCTCACACACCATCTGTTCATGTTGATTTTACTCAGTTTTAGAATTAAGGTGTTAAACTTCGTGGGACGACAGCATAACGGCTGTTGTGATTCATCTACCACACCATCCTATTTATGGTTTTATGAACCTGGCCATAAGCCCAACAGTCTAACCCTGGAAACCCGAACATCTCCACGCTCAACACTGTTCCCATCATCACCAATCGTTGACGGTACAATTATCTTCTCAGCTATCCCGTATTGAAGTCCCTGTGATGGCTCACCTTAAAAGACACTAAGATCATTCTATTTGGTAATACATGCCGTGGGAAATTCGCTACTCCCTTTCCTTTGCTAAGATGTTGGGCTGTGTATAATTCCTATCTATCGACCAGGGATTGGTGGCGCGCTTCTGCGTTGTTTCCCACCTTGTCCACTTAGAACACCTATGCCATCAAAATAATGGATTCAGCCTAATCACCACTTATAATTACCAACATCGTCATCCAGTGTAGTGCGTTTGACACCCTACTGTTCCTGCTATGCATCAATAATTCAACCGAGTCTTTACGCATAGAACCCTACTCCTTTCGATGACAATATTCGGAATCAGTTTCGTTGACTCCACTCTAGCTGAGATCCAGCCCTATCTGGATTAATAACCTTCTGGTCGACTCATCTCGGTCTATCTGTTGCNGTTTGATCTGTTCCGGGCTCCAACGGGAATACTTATCTTTATTGGCCTTATGAGTCCAGCTCTTTCACAAGCGGGTGACAGAGGTCTGAGTCAATCTACCGCGCTTAGTCTTCCACAAAAGGTCTGTTCAAAGGATCGAAATCCACGAGCACTGTGCTTTTATTCCATAATCTTACCACAACGAAGCATGACAAATTCTCATTTCTAGGCGATGTGGAAATAACGCTAGATCAGACTTTGCCTCACGGTTTTCACAGGTGTAACGGACTACTCCATGCCATGTGCAACGCTGGCGATATCCGCACCGCGGGAACCACAACCGAATAACATAGCTGACTGTCGAATTCTGTGTTATTTCCTTACTTTTTGCCATATCCATAAGTCAAGGTTTTTTACCATTTTCAAGTTGTCGAACAGCCCACAAACAAACCGTCTCCGACATCATCATTTTTAAAATACGGAAACGAAAATACATGCTACCGTGCCTCATGCAGGATATAAAATCACCCTCG
>NW_008754518.1:0-1517 GCF_000715545.1 Opisthorchis viverrini | reverse complement strand
ATTTCTTAAGAGACGAATTATTCCATTTGACTAACGCGAGCCTGTTCCTCAAGCATTATATTTAATATGTACGAAAAGATACTGACTCCTGTGTGAAAGGAATACTGACTCCTGTCGAATCGTCGAATTGGGCAACCCCGATAGTTACTACACTAAAGGCTGATGGTATTTGTGGAGATTACTGTCTAACGCTAAATACGCGGTCGCTACAACGTGCATGCACTGCGGAAGAGCCTGAAGATGTATTGTATCGTTTGTCAGGTTCAAGTATGTTTTCAAAAATCGATCTAAAAGATGCCTATCTTCAAATACTATTGGAGTAGGCCCCCAGTAACCTTACCCTGATCATCACAACCTTTGGGTCATTCGGACACAATCTCCATCCCTTTGGGCTGAGCGTTTCACCAGCTGTGTTTCAAAAAGTTATGAATATTATTGCAAACGATTTGTAGGGCGTTGAGACGTATCAAGATGACGTCGTTGTGCACAAGGCTGACGAAGCTTACGATGATAAGCGTATGTTGTCCTCACTGCAGCGATTTTCTGAGTTCGGTGTTCCTATTCATCCTAAAAATGCACCATCCAATCTACAAGAACTGCGTTCAGTGCTAGGAGCACTTCGGTTTTACTACCGTTTCGTTCCTAATTTCGTCAAACATGCAAGCCGCCTGTTTGATGATATATCTGTCGATCAATCCTCTTGGTTCTTCAACCATGAAAGGGCGTTGCGTGGACTGCTTGGATATCTTTTAAATTCAACTGCGTTCAAGCCATTTTCCGCGGAACATCATTTGACCATCAGTACTGGTGCTTCTTTCACTGGGATAAGAGCCATCTTTAAACACCGTGGATGACCAGTGTTCTGCATTTCCTGTCGACTTTCAAAAGCCGAACGCGGATAATCTCAGACACAGCGAGAAGCACTTGCGGTATACTGGACTGTCAAACGGCTCCGTTAGTATCTTTTTGGATCAAACTTTACCACTGCCACAGATCACGAGGCATTGAAGTTCTTCTATCATCCAATAAAGTCTCTGGTGAAGACATTAGCCGCTATGGTGCAACGGTGGCTTTTGCACTGAGGTCGTACAACTACACAGTTGTTCATCGTGGTGCAAAAAATGACTCCGCATGCCAATTATTCCATCATGCGAATCTGATTCAGATGATTCAGATTGTTTATTTATTCAACCATTACCAGTCAAGCGGGATGCGCTTGTTGCTAATACTGGAAGATATATTGCTCCCACTTTTTATGCACTGAGACGTGGCTGGACGCAGCAAGAACGACGCCGATTTCCTTCGTTTTGCTTTCGCCGCAAAAGCTTGTCTATTACTCCGGATGTTTTGTTGTGTTTTGAGGATAGAATTATAATTCCACCGACTCAACGAGCGGCTGTTCTTGCAGATCTGCAATCTGGTCATCTGGGTGTGAACAAAAGGAATTCCCTTGCACTCTTCTGATGCTGGTGGCCGGAAATGGATGTCAATATCAAGCA
This sequence comes from Opisthorchis viverrini, assembly GCF_000715545.1. Lineage (NCBI taxonomy): Eukaryota > Metazoa > Platyhelminthes > Trematoda > Opisthorchiida > Opisthorchiidae > Opisthorchis > Opisthorchis viverrini. The sequence goes on along the minus strand of NW_008754518.1, from coordinate 18 downwards.
TACTGCCCAGAATTGTGT
>NW_008754517.1:0-1517 GCF_000715545.1 Opisthorchis viverrini | reverse complement strand
AAGGAGCTCAAGGTGTGATGATTGTGCCATTTATTCAACCTCGGAACTCTGTGCGACTATGAACAAAAATTGTACCTTTGGAAGGAATCTAGAGGAAATCTGGCCCTCTAGATGACAAACCAACCGACTTGCACTAGTAGGTTTTGCTTGTCTTTAACCACCCCCTCTTTCGCAACTACAGCTAACTTGTCCCGTAGTATCCGCTCTGTGCATGCTTACATTCATTCGCCTAAATTTGCGCTGGACCTGCCGGATATACCTTGGTCTTCCACTACCGACCCTACACGCTACGATTCGCTGCTTGTCCAACTCATTGTCGATGGTCCCAAATTGTACGCAGTCTCACTCTTGGTCTACACACCCTAGACTGGATATTCTCAAACCAGGGTCATCTGGCCACAGCTTCAGTTGGTCCACACTTTTCGGGAAGTGATCACTTGCAACGCAAACAGTTATGGTACCACCCCCCCCCCCCACGAGTCCTTCCAAGTTCCACCTCATTCCAGATATTTTACAAGCCTTTCCATCCATGCTGGCTTCCGGGACTGAAGCGACTTTTTTCTCTCGATAAAAACAGAGTACCTTTGAAATCTTCCATAATGTAGGACTACTATTTACGCTGTTTTTCCCGTGAAACGTTTACAACACGTTATCCTTAGACACGATGACTAGAACCCTGCGATACAAAATACACCGGGCTAGCAAAGAACATCGAAAATCTCGCGATTTTTCATCAAAGGGCTCTAAAACCAAGGGCAACCTCCGCGGGTATTCCTCGAATGCCGTGAAGAAACCATGTCATTTCTTGCTCCAAATTATCCAGCCGACTGTTGCATAAGCGCTGTAGCCTAAACAGCCCCTCAATAGCTTGTCTGAGTTCTGAAATACATCCCGTCATTAAAGCAGTCCATCGGAACGTTTACTTTGCTAGCTGCTACCTGCTTCCTTTTTTACTCCCAAACCCCCTGCTGCATATTCCACAGATCTTAACAGTCAGGGTAGCCACCCGTCTCTCATCAAAACGTAACCTTATCACCATCTGATGATTCCGCTCATTTTCAAACCTCCAGAAACTACGTCGTGCCGGGGTCGATGGCCTTTCATTTCATGTTCTGGGACGTGCGGTCAAGATATCAGATACCCATACTACATCTATTCACTCACTCCACAAGCTCCAGAATAATCCAATCACAGTTAAAAAATCTATAGTCCGGATCTAGACGAACCATCTCCAACTTCAGATGGATTCACCATACCCCTCTATTGATTGTAACCTATGAACAATACTGCCTCTTCCTAGTTTGCAGCGTTCACTCTTGGAAGAATCTATCCAAACAGCTTCAAAATAACATGCAACGCGCTAAATTTCTGCAGCTTTTAGAAAATCTTACCTCTGAAGCCATTGCCGTCCTACCTAATACCCAAATACACCTCCATGAATTGGGTCTAATGCGTTTTCGAGCAGTTAGTGGGCAAATAAAACGTGCCTTTATTACGCCCTGCCATTCCTTGGGTTT
>NW_008754516.1:0-1517 GCF_000715545.1 Opisthorchis viverrini | reverse complement strand
AGATTTCATGCCGTACGGGAGCGAATCTATGCTGAAAAAACGAAGAGCACCGTGAACATGTTTCATCCCTATTCGAGCCATCACCAGCGACAGGCTCATTCTCGTTAGAGTTACAACACATTTGCAATAGTCCATCTATCAATCTTGGGATACCATCGTCGCCAATGCTATGAAACGATGTAGTTACCTACGGAGGCCAACGAGATACAGTCATCGTCGTTCAAAAATAGCAGCTAAGTCTGTGCTAAGCGAACATCGTGCAACGCCCAAGTAAGTCATATATGGGCTCACGCTCACGAGCGCACCATGCTAAGTGTATGGTATTCATCTCACGACTCCATCTAACTGGGCTTACACCACCCACACTCTGAGCCCCATCCAGATGCATTTGTTACAGACTTCAAAGTCCAATAGGAGTTGCGACCGGAAAATAATAAGTTTATGGCGGTAAGTCGAATAACTGACAGTTAAGTGCTTGTTACATTGGGGTTCCGAAGTCACAACAACTTTCGATCACCGCATCTTACCGAAACGATGTGTGAAAATAGCTGATATGCACAAACAACTCGCAGCGCGGTTCCTTTATTCTCGCATTAGTTTACCAAGTCCATACTGATTACCTACGCGGCAATTAGTTTGGGCATGAAATTCTCCCCAGGGTTGGGCTTCTGGGGATACACCTACAAAATACACGAAGGCACTATTTGTACCTGTGACAGGGATACGTAGATGAACACGCAAAGGACTGTTTACAACTCATCCACTTTGTCCAAACAACGTGCGCCCAACGAAGTAATGTGACCCAGCGTCAAGACAACGCGAAACCACGTAATTATCCGTTTCCAACTGCACTTGACGAAGCAGGGCCGCCAGAAGCATACGGGAGAAACAATTCAGAATCAGAACCCAACAATTTGTCGTCATAACTCGAAATCATTTCGATATTGGTCTGGAATTGGGAGTGGTCTGCCACTGTATAAAATCGAGGTCCCAAGCATCAACGCATTATCCTGCTGTGGCATCAGCTCCTACGGAATCTATGTAACAAAGTATCATCATTAAACCTGCAACACTGCGGAAGCTAGAAAGTAGGATTATCACCAAACGACAAATCGCACGATACCGAGCTCCCAGTTATGCGAACACCGGTGAAATGTTAGAATGCCTACTCACCGCGGAGTCACTTTCATTTCTGCCTCGGGTTATCGCTTGCTGATAAGCAGAAAATTGATTTTTCGATTCGGATGGCAGCCTCAGACGACATCCACACGAGTAAAAATTGTCGGCCATTCAATCCACTGGCACACGCTGCGGCCTGTCGTTAGAGCTATCCAGATGGTGAAGCATCGGGTGATGGGGCTCTGCCTTGTCAACAGCAGGCTATAGAACATTTCGTTCGACGCACATTCTTTCCTCACCGTTTGTGAGGTTAGTATCACAAAGCTGTGCCACAGTAAACTGCTTGAAACTAAGTTACATCAACTAGCACCGTCAACCTAGTTTCACGTTTACCAAAC
>NW_008754515.1:0-1518 GCF_000715545.1 Opisthorchis viverrini | reverse complement strand
TCCACAAAACCTAGTCAATAATTCCAGAAGTTTTACGTTTGTCAGTTCTTGTATTTGCTTCCCCGTTTCATATCACGGCTCTCCGTACTTATAACTGATGTCTTTGGTTCTGTAATAGCCTACATTGCAAGACTGGTAAGTACACCTCTACCCACATCCTGTCCCATTTAATTGCTTGTTGTCATCACCCCGATTGTGGCAAATGTTCAGTTTTTATTTGTGTTTGGGCTCACTACTTTCTGATACCTTTGAAAATCACCAGGCCCCACTGATGTCGTCGCATTCTGTCTTAATCCCAAGTCTCGACCTTCGGCTGCATTTGATTTGACGCCCTGTCTGACTGTTATTCAGTTCATTTGATCTTTGTTTACACACTAATAGATCCCCATCCGGACCAGAAAATGCCTGTGACCTTACAACGTCTTCGATATCCGTTATCACGGTTCCTGGACCAACAACACCCCCAAAGTCACGCTACCCGCAGAACTGCAATTCCCAGCCTAAACGCCTCAAACATGACGCCCGTTACAGGTTTGTCCTGAAACCGAAGTATGTCAATGCAATGATAGCATGGCAATAATATACCCAGTTTGATAGAATACCCGCAACTATTCACCACTTGCTTTTGACGATGTCATCGCCCAATATTGACTTTAACTACAACTGCAAACAAACACTCCACCTGGCCCCAGCCACCTGCGGGGCTGGTTCATTCTGACCCGATGAACCTTCCGTTTCAAATATAAGAAGCCAGTCACTTTGTGTGAAGTTCACGCCTCATCTTGTGAGTTAGCACAAAAGTCCTCTCTCCAAGGAACTTTAACTACAGAACCCACTCCAACTGTGACACTAGTAAGTATTTACAGTTTAAGCGCATGTCACGACTGAGACTCTCGCCACTTTCACTTCATCCCCCTCACTTTCGACTTATATGACCCTGGTCAGCGGTCCAAGGCCAAATAGATCTCATCGGTGGTTGTACACTTTAGTTCACATTGACCGGCCAGATCGTGAAAATCCACCTACCGTACCAGATTCGTTGCTCTGGTACAGCATTTTTCGCAATTTGAGGGTTTCTCACCATACATCGCTCACTCGTTCTGTTTTTGCCCACTACCTTCAAACCTTCTCGATCTGATCTTTTCTCAGCTTGTTATATTCTCCCCAAAATAAAACAAACTCCTGGTGACTGTCACTTTTCGTGCCGGTTAAGGCGTCGTCAAGTCTACTTAGGGTAGTGCTCACTGTTAATGACATTGCCCTTTTTCCGTGATATCCCCGCAAATACCCCCAGTCGTGCTCAACCGTATGATCATGCTTGACGGTACGCCACCATCCAGTTAAAAATAAATATTATTGTTGTTATTCGCAAGGGTCATTATTGTGCGTGTGGGCCGCCGCATTTCCAGTGCGCCAACAAAAAGAAAGGAATATGACAGTGGCCACCAACCGAAGCATTTGGCCCAAGAGTCTGGCCAAGTCAGCGGTATTTGGCCGGCAATTTATGGGAAACACAAG
>NW_008754514.1:0-1518 GCF_000715545.1 Opisthorchis viverrini | reverse complement strand
GCCATTTGACTGCATACCTTTTTCTATGTCTGGTGAAATCACTTCAATGATGAGTGTTGCTGAGCAAAGCTAAAGGGCCTCACATGCAGCAAAGACACTCGAGCTAAAATGGCTGTCAAGTTAGGTCCATTTGTATATCAGCTGTGAATTGACAGCAGCAAATGGATTTTTGTTGTACGTAAACACTTAAGGGAGACCAAGTGGTTTTTGTGCGTTTCCCCAATGTAATTTAGTATGTAGTAGCAACAACTGACGATCAGGCGTAAACGATTATTCGCCTCCCACAAGTTTGTTTCCCATCCCATATTGTCAACCGGTTTGGCTCCAACGAACAATCTCTACTATTCGTAACCTAATTTTCCTGTTTTGTTTACGAATCCGTACAGCAGCGGACCGGAGGAAACAGGCCACTGCGCGAAAAAAACACTCCGTTTTCTCAAACTACACTACTGACTGACGAACAAGTAGTAAGAAGAATATGCGGAAATCCATCTATCTTCAATCAGGAACCGATAGTGCTAGGAAATATGAAATGTTGTCCAGAAAGCTCCCAGATGTCCGGCATCTTCACTTGGCTACCGCAGTTTAAATTAGGAATTCGCGGTTTGATCACTTGACCGAGAAACGACTATTTCAGGAGCACCATCCCCGTGGTGCTGAATCGCTAGATCATTCAACTTAGCACCACCAATGGACAATGGTTCCGGACAGATTGAAAACAGTTTGTGGATACTGAGGTCCTCAAAATCTAAGTTTCATCATGCAACCTAAATCGAACCTATGCTGAAAATTTGAAACATTGATTCCATGGAATAAATTTGACGCATAAGAGGCCCATCGCAATAAGATTTCATTCGGAACCTCACCGACTGCTTCTACTGACGTTTTGGTTTACAGTAGGTATCGAGAGCGAACAGTTGCCGAAATCACGTAGTATCAGGGCGTATACTATCTCATAATTCAGTAGCTCAACTGCAGGAAACAGGATATGAGCTCGAACACGACAACATTGTATGCGCTCAACCCGAAGGGGAATGAGCACGGCTCACTGGAGGAAAAGGCGTCCGCCATAATGGATTGTTGTCAGATTGAAACTGGAAGTGAACGCGAACAAGTTGAATGGTAAAGATTGCCAAAAGCATTTCAGGAAGCTTGAGTATGGTACACAAAGGGGGAAAACAAAGTGCAAACTAGAGCTGGTGATATGTCATTGTGAGGCGCACGACGAATTCACAGTCAGCCTTGTGTTGATATTTGCTCTGTTGATTTCAGTAAACTTGAATCGACAGCTAAATGAGGCTCCGAGAGGAATACCACTTCAATAATCAACCTGTGCAGTCTAGTGTATTTTGTTAAAACACACTGAAAAACCTAGAGCACTGCTAGACGCAAAACTACGCATAAGGGTGATAAGCATTGCTTGAGGGCTCGTTAGTACTTTTGTCCTTCTTGAGGTTCCAAAGGCATTCACGGTCCCCGAGTGTCCGGAGGCCAGCCGTCCTTAATAACTGAACACCA
>NW_008754513.1:0-1518 GCF_000715545.1 Opisthorchis viverrini | reverse complement strand
GCTTATCAGGACCTCTCATTCAGGTAACGGTATGAACGCCTGAGACCTGATGGGCAATTTTTTTGATTAGTTCAAACGAGGGTAGTCTGAACGCGAATTCTACGATATTCCACAAACAATCGCAACTAAAGTGAAACCTGTCAAGTATTTACGGTACACATCACAGTACTATATCCGTTGGAGATATCTGCTTTTGCAGAATGACAGTTTTATCTGCGGTTCAAACAACCTTCCTGGATACAGTCAAGCTGAACAAATAACTTCAGTACTCACCCTACTACACCATCCGGCTAAATGGTTGGTTCTTGTTGACTGGAACGAAAAACCCTTGTCGAATCGAGGCATTCGCATCCAACGAAGGTGGATCTAACAAATTTTCCATGAAACCGCCTGGGACATCCCCTCTGCTCATTCCCTGTGTACTCGACGATTCAAAGTGTGACAGTGAGATCCAGTGTAACTGGCAGTTCGGTTTGCGGACGACTGTCTGCTTGAATCAAATTAGTTTCGTTTGACCAAGAGTTTCTTTAATGAACACGTTAGGTTACTGCTATACTTGTTGAAGGCCAGTTTATCAGCTATAAACCAAGTACCAAGGATGCGATGATTCCAGCTACTACAATTTCGGTAAGAGGAATATAGAAGGACGTGGAAGATACAGCCAAATATTGAAGACAGTGGCTGATTCAGTTATTTTTGGAAATGGCTAGCTACGCGTTGAAGGCAATAGCTTTGATGTGCCAACGCCACTCACTGCGCGATTAGGCCATTTCAGTCAGTCCCATTAAACATTGTTGAGTTGAGTTCCAAGATCCCTATCCAGGGAAGCGACAGTCGTCAACTGGATTCAGTTTACTGGTTAGTGTTTCATACTTCGTTGCTAGGTTATACACTACTCACTCCTTGGTCGATTCTACTCAGTACAATGCTGAGAGGAGTTCTGCGAAGCATGCGGAGTTCATGTTCTAATCAGCATAGCCCATAAACTGTGAGTAATTCATCACTCTTGGGAGAGTTCCTTCTTCCCAGTACCGTCTCGCTTGCCTCAAAGTTGTTAAACCGATTTTACCCCAGACCCGACCAATGCTCGATAGACACGGACGTTCAAACACTGACAGCTTTCGGGTGTTTTCTAGGTGTACGGACCACGTTTCTGATCCATAAAGCAGTAGCAGTCGCACTGGTTGAAGACAGTAAAATGGTAAACTCCAAATGACTGTGGCCTATGTTTTTTATCCGGCATATATAAAGAGTGGTTCGGTGTAGGTGTGCGTCTGGATCTGCCAAGGTGGAGCAGAATCACTGTTTGTAGTGACAAAGATGACTGGGAACTGACAGCGATATACTATTCATGTCGATGGACGGAATATTTATAAGTCCATCAATGAATATCAACGATTATTCAATATGGTAAGTTAAGTATCACTGAAATCAGCCCCTTGTGGGAGAACTATTTGTATAAGATGGAAAGCTCTCCACTGCGAATTCATTTAGCAATGCAAACAGCAACTAAGCAGT
>NW_008754512.1:0-1518 GCF_000715545.1 Opisthorchis viverrini | reverse complement strand
ATGTAGTACCACCCATACTGCAGACTGCCTGTTCCTGACCCGTTTTCCCGACCTCGTCAGACTTTCACTCCCACGTTACTCACAAAGCATTTCCCTAAAAGAAGAACAGGCAATAACGAATACCCCTAAACGCTTTTCGATTAATACAGCACTGAGTAATTTCTTCCAATTTCAGATATGATCGCCGTTCCAGACTTTGCAGCGGGAGCAATGGAGAACTGGGGATTGATGATCTATCGAGAACCGACCATGCTTTGGGATCCAGAAACTGGGACCGCACACAGCCAACAAAAGGTGGCCACTGTCATATCCCATGAAATCGCCCATCAGGTAAGCCAGCCAGAAGTGAAAGCTGTAGCGTTCATCTTTAGTACATTGAAACACCCCACTATTAACCTGTATTCTGACGTCTTTCGGTTCATTATAATCTAATCATTAGAACGTATAAATCCGGTTACAAAACAATGTGTTACTTTGCTATCCCCCAACGGTGCTCATCACGTGACGAGACACCCGAATCAGCGCAGTGCTCAAGGTTTTCAAACTCTCCCACTGAATTACCACAAAACTGCAAGACTAGGTTCGGAAAATCGAAAGAGTTCTGCCAATACATGTCTGATGGGTGGACTATTTGTGCTTTATCCACAGCTTTTCATCTCGGAGTGAACACCGTACTTTGCCCCTTCGGGGTGATCTCTTTAGGGAGAGCATTCACCAGTGAAATACTTTGTGGGGACATGTTGGTATTAGCCTTCTCTTACTGTGGGTCCATCTTTGAAGGTTGGTGGGCAAGTACAAATTACAGTTTTTGAGGGATTCATTTCAGATTTGTTTATGCCGTAAGATCGTTTGCACTTCACAGCGATAAACGTGGCATTTTTCAGAGCCATGTCACATTGCTGAAATCACACTCAGCTAATTGTACAACAACAAGAGCTATGTCTAATGACCTTCACACTCTACCGAGGAAAGCCTCACATGTGAGGTAGTCCACTCGATAGCTTTGCATCTCCTTTTGCCGGAATCGACGTTTGCTGAATCAAACTTTATCCCGCGCTTGATCAGAAACCCTTACTGACCATATATATGTATATACATTTGTATGTAATTTTACTTAAGCAAAGCTGATTTGAACGCTTACTTTGTCAAAGCTTGTGCTTGACTTATTCTATCGTGGGGTTGGTTTTTTCAAGAACTTGGTCAGGCCTCACTCCACGTCTTGCTATTCTTTGAAGAGCTACTTCTCAAGTGCGGAACAATTTAAAATATTCTTTACTACTCACAAAGTAGGTGTTCACATGTCATTTTTGTTTATTTTCCACCCTATACAGTGGTTCGGAAACTTGGTAACGCTGACCTGGTGGGATGACTTATGGCTGAACGAAGGATTTGCCAGCTTTGCGGAGGTCATCGGTGTTCACCACGTCCATCCCAAATGGGGCATGGTAAGTAATCCAGACCACGAAAACAGAGTTCTTGTGCCTCGAGTGTACGCTTGCAGACGCAATCGAAAAAAAA
>NW_008754511.1:0-1519 GCF_000715545.1 Opisthorchis viverrini | reverse complement strand
CCTCTGGGGCGATGCTGTCTGCTTCCCATCTTTGTGGTTTCTGAGATTGCTTTTCGCCTGCGAGGCTTTTTTCGTTCCATAAGAGCTCGGTTTGCTCGGGCCTTTTGGCTTTGAGGGACGGAGTTTTTTCCCATGGGCGAAAATTTCGACCAATGTTGTTTGTAGCTCTTTCAGCATCAGCTTTTCGTCGACCAGATTTGCTGTTGTTCAAACATTTTGCTGTAATCATTCGCCTTCCTGGATCCTTGGGTTTTTTGGCGCGGTTTGACCGGAAAAGTGTCTCTGTGATGCCCTGAGCGCTTGGTGGTGGCACCAAGAAGTAATAATTTTGGTGGCGCTCCCAAGGGGCTCGATTTCGCGGAGGACTGCACCTTGAAAACAGACAACAGTTTTCTAATCTTGCGAACCTTATGTGGCTTGTGTGGTTGCAGTTGCTCTTCTTTCGTGTTTGTGCGGACACCTGATCCGCCGGCAATCGGCGTGGCCACCTGGATGTACGAGGGATTTTCCGGATGGCTGTCGTCATGCTTATGGCGTTGGTTGTCACGGTCCTGGGCGACGGTTGTGTCCACAAGCAGAAAGGCCGCTTTTGACGGAGTGGAGCTGGAGATTGGCTTCGCTTCTTGTCCCCGCACATCTGACTCAGTCCAGTTCAGAGGCTGTGACTTTGTTGAGGAGTGCACGGCTGCAGCTGTGTCCTCTGATACGGAGATCAGCGTTGATAGCTCCACGTCAGATGGGGAAGAAAGAGTGAATAGAAGTTCAATAGTTCGCTTACTTCCCTTCTGGCGTAGACATTCTGCGTGGAGCGATTTATCAGGCTTGGTGAAGACATTGCTAAGGATCGACCGTGCCAGCTTCGTAGGCGTGATTTTTCCGGAGAATGATTATCAGTCTGTTTCCCTTAGGCGCTTGTCCACTGGAGATGCTGTGGCGGTTTTTATAGCCGCGTCAGAAAGTTGTATGACCTTCTTCGCAGCCATAGGACCCGGTATGGACATCACGAGGTATTGATTTAGCGAAGAAAATTCCTTGTCAACTTTCGTCCAGGTCGCTGCATTCTTAGCGCCTGAATCTTCCAGTGCCTTTGAAAGACGGTCTAATTTTGCGTCGAGTATCCTGATTAAAGCGGAACAATGACAGTGGTCTTTCTAAATCTGCACCAGAGATTGGGTACCGTTTTGGGGGGCTCTCCTCTTGGCCCCGGTATGCATTGCACACTCAACGTAGAAGTAGCTGGAGCATACAAACGGGTCGGGAGAGATGGCTAGTCGGTTAATATGGTCGTTCTGTAAGCCCGTGCATTTAAAATGCCACCAGGCCTTGCATGTTTGGCATGGCATACCGCGTTTGACGTTAGACGGGTAGCCATTTCGCCCACATTTGTTGTGGTCTGTCAATGACTGCAGAAGGCAATCAATGTAAATTGTTGTCATGATTAGGATTAGATATAACGTAGGAAGTGTGCACAAAATATCAAGAGTGATCTATCAAATGTTTTATTAGAGTAATAAAATTC
>NW_008754510.1:0-1520 GCF_000715545.1 Opisthorchis viverrini | reverse complement strand
CCCTCACGGAATGACATACGCACAAGCGCGAGTTTTCTAGAGCTTTATGACGTAGAAATTTTGTTGTCACAAGTGGACTCTTTTGAGAGGTCCTAAGGACAAGTAAATTAATTCCCTTAGAGTAACCCTTACGCGCAGTGACTCGCTCCTTGGGGAAGCTCATGGTTTGTTTCCAGTTCACTGTAACTGCGAGACGAGGTTTTGTCTCACTTGCAAAATCTCAGAATCCCTTTTCTGTATTCCTTCGGGCAGCAAACCAGATCCAGGTTTTATAAAGCGAAAACAGAGAAAACTTTTGTACTTGAACATGCTTTGGCATGATGGCTATTGAGCACATCAATAGGACAGACATCGCAGCATGACCTAGCCTCTGGTAAAAGATAGTGTGCCGTTTTGCAATGGTGTTGATAGTGCACATGTCTAATGTGCAGTTTTCTTTCAAGAAGACAGCTACCATGACTTTTTGACATCAAACTTGTACAACAGTTCGTCGAGGCATAGTTGCGAATTCAGTATGCCTTATTAACAATCGAGAACAAGACAACGATATTCATTACATGCGTGACGCTCCGGCGTGCCCACTTAATTATAGGGTGATAAAATGCTAGGGAGTGTGTTTAGAAATAGAGAATAAGCCTGAGGAAATGTTTTTTCTCCAGCCATACGCTCGATGGCACGCTGGACAAAGTTCGTGTTGGACAAAGGTGCACGGTGCAACTAAATTGAATTAGTAATTGCCTTCTGCCAGGTGTCAGACAGGCTTTAATAGACAAACAGTACAGACTCATTTAGTTTCGGTTCTGTTCGTATTAGTTTGCATCCTATTCAAACGTGGATTATTAATAGTATGCCCGACTAATCCGACTTTGTTGACAAGCTCTCGTGACAAACAGAATGACATTTTATTCATACCCTGTTTGTCACACTCCCATAAAGAATAAAAAATTATAACAGAAGTGAGCTATGAGTGCAAAGTGTATCTGCGTCCGATGGTCTCAATGGGTGGTCTGGTACGTGTCTGCATCTGTAAAAAAACTTCCAAACTAGCCAGAACAGTCAGGATTCACTTTGACACATCTCCAATTTAGATGAATTCTTAAGTTGCGATTCTCCAGGGAGATCCTTCTTCCCTGCAGTCATGCAAGAACAAAATGTTGCAGCCTTTACTGATGAGAAAATCTGCGGAGTCCAACCACAGTTGTACCGCTTTTAAGGAAGCACCTCAATAGATGCAAAGAATGGTCTCTTCTGTGAGGTCATATGTTACGACCGGGGTATCATTACTGGGCCAAATAAAGTGGCCCACGGGTGGGATACAGACATAACATTTCTGAATAAACAGTTTAGAAAGTGTACGTCAATGCGTGGATTATCCTTAAACCCCCGCAAATAAGGTTGGTTGATTCAAACAAGAGCTCCAAACCCCAAGACAGAAACATGAAAGGTCTTCTTTAGAGGAAAATGTTGGAAGATTAGGTAGCGAGATGGTTATGCACAACCACTAACCCACCTCTACGCAC
>NW_008754509.1:0-1520 GCF_000715545.1 Opisthorchis viverrini | reverse complement strand
TAGTTTTACTGCCGATTTTCTATGCCTTCATCGAGTTTCTTTCAGACTGGACCTACCAGTCTCCTAAGCACTGTAACCAATCGATTTTGTTCGTATCGATCTTGCGCTTAAATCTCAGGTATGTCCCTTTTCACATAACACTATAGTGTTCTGTTGGTCCAGGCATCCTACTGATACATATAACAACAATACTATACTTAGTGACTGTATGCAAGCAACCTGTAACTCATTCAGTTTCACGAAACTATTCAGAACCCGCTAAGATTAATTATCACCGAAATGTATTCGAACCTAAGTCCCACGTAGTTCTAATGTGGCGCGTACTAACATCGTCATATGAGCGTGAACCCGAACACCAACAATCTTGGTTGTTAATTGACCGGTAGTAGAACACGACCCTCAATACAAAGACGGGAAAATGATGATGATAATGCCGTAGACACGTATGGGTTATCGGACCGTAGTGCTCAACGACGAAAATCATGTAGGCCAGAGTTTGGATTAATTTGCTCATCGTTCTCCAAAGTATGCGGTTATCGCGTTTCCAGTATCCCGATCAAAATGCCAACATGGTCAATACAGAAAACAACAGTACAGCTCACACCAGTTCTTCAACTCATGAACCGAGAATGATAGTTCTTTCATACCTTTCAGCTTGTATGACGTGTGATTTCGCAGTCTGTGTACCGGAAACGTGATGAAGTTATCCACCCCTTGTACCAAATCATTGGACGTGGTTTGAATGAATGTATACATGTATGGGATCTGAACAAAAGTAAGTTTACCGTGGGCTACTACGAGTATGAAACCGTGCAAGCTTCCTACAGTGTACTCGTGGGGAGTGGCTTGTGTTCTCATGACATTGCACCTTACGCGACGGGTACGAAGTGCCCTAAAATTCTCTCACAGTCGGAATAACAGCTTGTCAATATTTTCACTCATTCCGTGTGATAGATCTCACCAAGTTGATGCTAGCTGGATGACCGTCAAGCTTGATATTTGAGAGTTGGCTGCATTACCGTTGTCCGCGGTCGACCAGATATCAAATTGTTATACCTATGGAATCGGTACTAATCGTTGACGGAGATAATGCGACAGTTGCCTCTCAGGTGCCTCGCGCGCATCGGCGTTCATTTAAGCGATAGTATTTACGATGAGTATGGCGGCATATTCATCGCCTAAACATGAGAAAAATGAGCGCTGCTCAACTCATCCTTTCGCGGACTACTAAATTCATCTGGTTTTATTATTTCGTTGCTGGCTAAGAGAGACCATACAATCGAGTGTTATTTATCGATACGCACTCACCTCTTTTTTCTGGGGGATGGCGATCGTTAAAATGAAATCCTGATAACAAATGACCATCAACGCATTCATTTCGTGAGTTAACTGGCAAAATCATCCTCCATGGGATGAGAGAAACTGGAAAATGTTTGGAACAATTTGCTTCGGCCCAAAGTCCCATTTTTGGATCATGCCTTGTCCAATCACAGAAAGTATTGCGACACCGAGAAAAAAAA
>NW_008754508.1:0-1520 GCF_000715545.1 Opisthorchis viverrini | reverse complement strand
AGGTTTAGGGTGAGGGTTAGGTTTAGGTAAAGGGATAGGTTTAGGTTTACGTTTACGTTTAGGGTGAGGTTTAGGGTTAGGGTTAGTTTTCGAGTGAGATTTAGGATTAAGGTAGGGTTAGGGTTAGGGTTAGGGATAGGATTAGGTTTAGGGTTAGGTTTAGGTTTAGGATTAGGGATAGTGTTAGTGTTAGGTTTAGTTTTAAGTATAGTTTTAGGTTCAGTGTTAGGAATAGGTTTAGTTTTCGGCTTAGATTTTGGGTTACGTTTAGTGTCAGGTTTAGTTTTATATCTAGGGTTAGTGTTAGGTTTAGGTTTAGGTTTATATTTAGCGTTAGGTTTAGGGTTATGGTTAGTGTTAAGTTTAGGTTTAGGGTTAGGTTTAGAGTTAGGTTTGGGGTTAGGTTTAGGGTTTGGGTTAGGTTAAGGGTTAGGATTAGTGTTGCGATTAGTTTAAGGGTTATGTTTAGGGTTATGTTTAGGTTTAGGTTTAGTGTTAGGGTTAGGGTCAGTTTTAGTGTTAGGGTTACCGTTAGGGTCAGGTTTAGAGTTAGGCTTAGGGTTAGCTTTAGTGTTAGGTTTAGGGTTAGATTTAGGTTTAGGATTAGGGTTAGGTATTACGATTATTTTAGGGTTAGGTTGAGGTTTACGGTAAGNGTTAGTTTTAGTGTTAGGTTTAGGTTTAGGATTGGGGTTAGGTTTAGGGTTAGGTTTAGGTTTAGAGTTAGGTCTAGGATTTGGGTTAATTTTATGGTTAGATTTAGGGTTAGGTTTATGGTAAGGTTTAGGTTTACTGGTAGTGTTGGGTTAGTGTTAGGGTTAGGGTTAGGTTTAGGATTAGCTTTAGGGTTAATATTAGGTTTAGTATTTGGGTTATGTTTAGGGTTTGGCTTATGTTTAGGGTTAGTGTTAATTTCAGGGATAGGTTTAGAGATAGGGTTAGTTTAATTGTAAGGATTATGTTTAGGTTTATGTTTAGGTTTAGTGTTAGGGTTGGTGTTAGGGATAGGGTTAGGGTTGGGTTTAGTATTAGGGTTAGGTTTTGTGTTAGGCTTAGATTTAGGTTAAGGTTTATGGTTATGGTTAGGTTAACGCTTATCTTTAGGTTTAGGTTTAGGGTTAGGTTTGGTGTTAGGGTTAGGTTAAGCTTTCTGTTAAGTGTTACGAATAGGTTTATGTTTAGGCTTAGGTTTAGGGTTAAGTTTAGGGTTAGTGTTAGGTTTAGTTTAAGGTTTAGTGTTATATTTAGGGTTAGGTTTAGTGTTAGTTTAAGGTTATTTTTATGGTTTGGGATAGTTTTAGCATTAGGGTTAGGGTTAGGTTAAGTGTTCGGTTTAGGGTTAGGTTTCGGTTTTGGGTTTGGGTTTTGTTTNGTTTAGAGTTAGGGTAAGTTTTAGTCTTAGTGTAAGGGTTAGGTTTAAGCTTAGTGTTAGGTTTAGTTTTAGGTTTAGGGTTAGGATTTGTGTTATATTTAGGGTTTGGTTTAGGGTTTGGGGTAGGTTTAGGATTAGGGTTAGGGTT
>NW_008754507.1:0-1520 GCF_000715545.1 Opisthorchis viverrini | reverse complement strand
GACCGTATACGACCAGCTTCCTTGTTTATCCTATCTACGGTTGCCTAACAGTGCAAATAGGTCTACCCCGGTGTATCACGTCGTATGTTGACAATGAAATTATCCGCGTTCATTATGTCCATAATTTTATTCCCCACCCCACTTTTGTGTTTAGCGTGAATATATCAGCTGACGTTTGTTTGTCCTTACCACATCACCTCCTTGTCCCTGAGGTCATCCGGCCGTTTGTTTCCAAGCGGAGCGTTTGTTTTGGACGAGTATCTAGTGTCAAGGTTTGCGTAATTTGCCAACTTCTCTTACCGTACAGAAATCCAGCTCGGACTTTGTTTTGCCTACCCGGAAGTTCTGATATTATGCGTCCCTCGAAGATACCGTTTACTCATTGCAGTACTCGACATCTTACGTCTTCTTGTTTGGAGTAAAGCTGTCATCTTTTGGAGCAATCGTAAAGGATACGATATCCAAGGATGCGTAAACGACTGAGACTGCGGAGGAAATAATTGGAATTCAGTTTGCTTCGCGCCCCATTTCTTGTAAGTCACTTTGTGCATCTGGTCGTAGAAGTAGTGTAGCCAAGAAAGCTTTAAGGACTGCACAGCTCCAGGAGTATTGGGTTAAAAGGACGGTCGAGCTCCAGCGGGCTCTCATAGATGCACGTAGCAAAACTGGTTTAGCCAAAATTGAGCCTGAGGCCGAGGCCGACTTACTAGATAAAGGCTGGGGAACAGTGGCCTCAGAGAAACGAACAACGGAGTGCGTGAAACAAGGCCAGGGAGAAAATAAACCTCTAGGATAAGCTTGTGATATCAGAGGGCCATCTTTAGGTCCAAAACCGGTCGTTTCCGCCACTCGAGTTTCAGCCACTATGGACGTACTAAAGGTGGAAATATCACACTTAAGTAGGCACTATCAGCTGCCGCTCCCACGGAATGATAACGCACCTGCACTACCCGATAACTTCCAGGTGGCCAGAAAACACCCAAATAAGCTGAAAACAAGGCTGTGCAAGGATCGTGTTTTACACGGAAAGTACGATAATGTGCCTTGCGCATACCTGGGGAAAGGATACATTGAACGGGTGGCAGATGCTCCCATATTGTCATTATATTCAAAGCAGTGATATCTCCCACACCATCCAGTTATTAACTCAAAGAAGCCAGAAGATTTTCGGGTTGTATTTGACTGCGCTTCCAAATGTCATGGTGTGTCCCTAAACGATCACCTTTATCAAGGCCCTGAGTTAACCGCAAAACTTGTGAATGCTATGCTAGGCTTTCGTTTAGAACAAGCTGCTGTGGCAGCAGACATCGAAGAGTTATCCCTACCGGTCAAGGTTGACCCCTGCGATAGAGGTGCTCTGAAATTCCTGTGGTGGAAAAACTATGCGTTCTCTGGAGAACCTACTGAATTTCAATGGACTTCTCGCCCGTTTGGGGTCACCATCTTTCCTTTCTGTGCGACTTATCCCCACGAAAGACAGTTGAAGAATCTGGCTCAGATTATGCGTCTCAACCTGCAGC
>NW_008754506.1:0-1520 GCF_000715545.1 Opisthorchis viverrini | reverse complement strand
CCAAGGACAAAGGACTCATATCGGAAGCCGCATTTTGGGCTTCTCAAAAGCATTTGATTGAGCCCCACATGTCCCGGTGCCCCACAAACAGGTGTCTTACGGGATTCAAGGGGAAACTCTGTGCTGCATTAAGGTGTTCCTAGCACTTTGCACTTGCTGGACGTAGTGAATGTGCCAAACCTTATAGCAGCACTAGCGAAGCCATTTGAAACAGTTTACCCTTCTAACTAGTCTGATCGAAGAAGAGCAATGTTCTCATGACGCACTACTCTTGTGTGGCAACGCTCAGAGATAGTTCCCTTTTGAGCCGGTCAAATTCTGTGTTATTCCTATTTTCACGCATGATACAGCTTCTCACAAACTCACAATTGGAAACTTAAGAGGCAACGTTCTGCGTACCGTCATAGCTCGTCCTTTTCGCGCTGCATTTTGACGGTAAGAACAGCGAAGCAGCCCAATGCACGGTGATCCTGGCACTTGTGCGCAAGTCATGTTTACTCCAAGCGCATTCCTCAAGGTAGTGAAATACCATAGTGTCTGTACCCATATTCCTTCCCCAATTGCCATAATGCCCTTTCTAGATGGACGTTTTCCTCGTGGATGCTTGATCGGAATGCGAGCCTTAATCCTGCCAAGCGTGGATGGTAGGCTGATCCTGTGATACTTGCATTTCTACAGCAGGCTTGCCCTCTTTTTATATCGACGAATTACCGTTCAATTCTTGATAACCTGCAGAACGTTTTGGATCTCCAGAACTACGCAGTATATTTGAAGCATTTCCTTCCTAGGCATTAGTCTTTCAACCTAAATGTTAGCACTTTCAAGCCATGCAATCAATTTGCTCTCTATTTTCAAGCGAGACACGACCGTCAACGTTTCATTGGCCATGGGCCGATCAGATACTCTCCCCTACGCTAATGCAGTTGGAGTATACAGTCTAAACAAGCATCTGACCGTTTCGGCAAGGTTGAAATGTGATGTTATGAAGCTGTCTGAAGTCCTTCATGCCTTTCAGGTTTTTCAACGGTGCACCTATTTTAAATGGACAGAGAATGTTGAACTTTGGGCCCATAGATTTATTTGAGTTCGGTAAGCAATTTTGCTCAATTTTCACGGTCCTCGGACGATACATGGTCTAGGATTTGCCTCATCGGGATTAATTTTCGGTTTCTCGCGGGTGTTTCAGAAATTTTCCCTAAGCACAACGAATTCTCTTCTCTCGAAATAATCTAAATTCAGACAAATCACTTTATTTTAGCCTGGGTCCTTTTTTGCTCATTTTTGCGCATGATAGGTGTTGGAATTTCCCATTTTAGTTAAACACACTAGGTGCTGAGCATGTTCGGATTTGGCACTTCTGCTGGCCCCTGCGTCAGGTCTTTGCAAATCTTTGGTGTGACTTCTCAGGTTTTCAGATTTCTTACGTCCCATGTGGATGGGATTCTTCCTGGTCCACTAGATGGCAGCTATGCGGACGAACGCATACTCTATCGCGCACCAGAGAGTGACCTGTACTGCAC
>NW_008754505.1:0-1521 GCF_000715545.1 Opisthorchis viverrini | reverse complement strand
ATCAGGATTGCATAGATGACGTGTCAGGAGTCGAGCCCAGGACATCTGGCAGGTGAAATGAACCTGTCACCCGCACTCCACCATCATACGTTGAGCGCACCTGAATTATCATGTCTAAATAGGTAAACATGTTTAAAGCAAGAGCGAAGCTCGAGTCCTGTCCTTCCTTGGACTGTCCAAACTACAGAAGGATTTATACCATTTCTTCAGTGTGCGCAATGTATGAATCTCTGATGGACAAAAGTGTTCTTTCTAAGCCAGATAATAAAATTTTTCGTGGTTCCGATTTTTTCAACTTTCGCACCATGTCGTGGCAGAGGATGACAGCGAAAATTCATGTCATGTCAACCTGACAAAGTCATGTCTAGTATGCTTCCTCACTGAGTTGTCAGGGTTCGCATAGAAGGAACTACTGATGAGAATCATGTTCGACTCTCATATTTCCATATGTCGGCGTACAAACAGCCGCCACACAGACCCTAATGCAGACTGGAGGTTAGACAACCGAAGCACGTGAGACAGCGAGCTTTCTGTTTGACTTGTTTGACTCCGGAACAACTAAATTTTGGGAAAACTTTCCGTAGTACAGTTTCATTTGTTTCAATCGTGGGACTCAAGAGAACCAGTCTGGTTTGTGCTGTCGCCCAAGTTCACCTCAATGATAGGATTGGACCCGAAATCGTTGTGAACTATTAGACTGTCCGGGTCTGTGTTCCAATGGCTGGCGACAAAAAGGAGCGAACGATGATGATTTTACGCGTACTCATTAAAAAGTGAATACAGAGTCCATTCTCTTGCAACAACCTGGTGACCACCAGTAGTTTTGGATAAATAATTTCCCGGCTGGGTGTAGAAAGGGAGAGATCGATACATGTCATGTGCCCATCAAAGAGTAGAAGGTAAAAGCGAGATACTTGGTTAGTAGTACGGGAAGATTCTGTATTTTCAGCAGAGATTTTATCGTGTGGGTAAAATTAACAAGTGCTGAAATGCTGGGAAGTGCTCTACAGCTGATTCACCCTTAGTAGGAATCATCAGCGTTGAACATCTCACGAATTCTAAGGATGATCTGAACTCACAGCCTCGGTTATTATATGATGTCTCAAACCTGTGGCCATGAGCGGCTAATCAGCTGTGATTAGCGCTCATACTGGAATTCACATCACGTGATCATGTATCGATAGGCTGGTCCGATAAAGACTTGCCACGTGGAAGGCTCACTTGACATACAAGTCATTCTTGTTTCTGAGACATCCATGGTTTGGTTTCAGGAGGAGTGTTGCCAGTTCCTGCCCAGAATGAAAGCCAGTCACGATGCTGATTGGCCATCCATGGCCGAACGTTTTAAACCCTAACTTCTAGCTGGAGGGTTGCTTGGAGATGGATGGCTTTGGAGATTCGATGACCAACAATTTATTGCTTTCAGCTTTTCAAAACAGGCTAGTTTAACCTACACGGCAAAATCTCCGCTGAAAACGACATACGTCAGTCACCCGTTTGAGCAACAGCGGGATGAGCGTC
>NW_008754504.1:0-1521 GCF_000715545.1 Opisthorchis viverrini | reverse complement strand
TTCAGGGATAACTTTATTGTTAAAAATTTAATCTGGATGGCAGAACTGATGGGTCTTGAGCAGTCGTTTTGAGTCAAAAGTGTCAAGTATACCGTCCGCTTAGTACAGTATCCAAATTTTGCTGTCAAACGGTGCTGGAAGAAGTCAAATTAATGGTAATATACCAGAAAAAAGTGCACTCGACTGTGAACTTGTTTACCGAAGAATAAGAAATAAGCGGTCACAGACAAAAAGTAAAAACTTATTTTGCATTTTTGCATTTTTTTGAGTGAACATTCTCAAGCGCCCTCTCAAACTTCTCTGGACGTGAACAGGAAACAGTAATCGGCAAACACTGCGGAGTGGTTCCATGATTTCCGTATCAGCCATCCATTAGATGCGTTCTGACACTTGGCCGGATACTACTCATATGTTCCCTCGGTAGCATACCTCGGTACGCCAGTAGTAAACGTTAACGCCAAACTCCCTCAGATTACTGCTTCTCTCGTTGAGCAGAGCAAATATGGGAGAAAGGCACACCATTCGGTGACACGTAGTATCCAGAGTAGAGCTTCTATCTTGTTTCTATGTCCCGTTTTGTCCAGGATGGCCGTCAGGCCTTCCTCGTGCGCCGGTGGGGCGACACTGGTTCCATCCTTCCTTAAGTTTTTCATTGGATTTTTTCTTTCAGTGGAGAAAGTCTTTACGGTTCTGTTGCATGTGCCGGCTGAAAGACGGCTCAGCGTAATTGCCGGTGGGTGTTTCCTTCGAGTTTTATAGATTTCACCGCAGCTCCTAAAATAACTAAATTCCTTAGTTTCACGAAATCTCTGACTTTGAAGTGAGTCCTTTGATAAGTAGGCTCTGTTCCACCTGCGTGAGTTGCTCGCAAAAAAGAACCTTGACTCCAAAGTGTTTGCAATCGCGTTTTTTCGTGGTTCGTGTTCAACTGCGATTTGTTCTTCAGTGTGGCTTTTCTGTTATGGTTAGTGGATTGAATTCTTCCTCCTATTACCATGTCGAGTTGTTTCAAGAGTTGTAATCCTGTTCTTCTCGAGAAGGTAGCTCCCTAATCAATAGCAATTCTCTCGTGTTCTTTGGCGTACCCATCAGTTTCCCTTTTCGTGCGGTTAAGTTCCAGTTCTACGGATAATTCAACCGTCGTCTCTTTGTAGCGCTGTGTGATAAGACACGATTTCATAGACGTCCACGGAGGACGAGAAGTTGTTGTCGCTTAGACGCATTCGGAGGGCAAGAGTCTCTAATCGGCGAATCTTAGTGAGCATACAAAGCTAAAAGTCTTTCGCAGGAATCAGAGAGGAAAATGAATTTATGGAGGCCTGGCGATCATCTGAGAAAGCCGTCAACAGATATCGCGAGAAAGAATCACTCAAACTTGCAGGGGGAAAACTTCCAAGAACCCAAGTCTGAAACCGTATAAGAAGCCGGGACGAAACTAACAGAAAACGTCCATAGCACAGAAAGCTCAAACACCCGCCCAGTCCATACAAATAGCAGTGAATCAAAAGACTCCGAAATA
The DNA here is from genome assembly GCF_000715545.1 of Opisthorchis viverrini. Taxonomy (NCBI): domain Eukaryota; kingdom Metazoa; phylum Platyhelminthes; class Trematoda; order Opisthorchiida; family Opisthorchiidae; genus Opisthorchis; species Opisthorchis viverrini. The sequence continues at coordinate 2 of NW_008754504.1, read as the reverse complement.
TG
>NW_008754503.1:500-1522 GCF_000715545.1 Opisthorchis viverrini | reverse complement strand
TCTTCGCTGTGTGGTAACACACGAACTTCAATGGCATAATAGTTGCCCCATTCTTTTCTATCATACTTCATCAAACGAAGTATTCCTCACAGAGGGCCTTTCATGTATCATCTGAAACGATTCACATGATGCATATTTCGCTACCCAACGAACCATCGGGTTGCTGAAAGCCCATCGGGTTTCACAAATGTGGGTAAGGAAAGGGAGAATTCCAGGACATCCGTCTTCATTTATGCGTAAACTCTGCAAGGTCTTATGAAGTTCTTGAGACCAGGTTGTATAATCAGAGAGCAGTCCAATTCATGGTGACCCAGCACACCGTTTTGAAGCACAGAATGCACCAAAGCTAGTGTTGTGGACTTATTCGTGGAACGATTGTATGTCACTGGTTCGTTTGCCGAAGCCCCGGTATCTGTGTCAGGCCAGTAATGAGCGTAGTTCAGGATGTGCAAACATAGGGCGATGGGAAAACCTGCCGTATTCAGCAAGGAGACCACAGTAAAAGCTAATGGGAAACAGGCTGTTTAGGTGTGAGTTCCACACCGACTACCACCATCTCCGACATTAGAGTACCCCTTACGTCAATTCGGCATCCATGGTTCCGAAAATCACCAGCGCCTGGAGGACCGCAAATGATTTGGGGAATGCAGTCACCTAACCCTTTGATGGGCTGCATGCTAGTGGGAGGCTAAGACGAAGCGTGGATTCCTGAAGCATGAATTAGTTAGCCCGAAATGAGGGAGTCGCATTACCACATAAAACGACATGCTTGGGGCACTCGCTGCAGCTGAGCGAGGCACGGATTTATACACATTCTGCTGCGTCGTTATGTGCGTTGTTGAGTAGCTGAGTCGTTGAAAAAGATTAAACCCAGTTACATGTGGCTGTTTGCTTCCAGGCTACTCTACCCCGTGTTTGGCTTCATTATGTCTTGCGTTATGGCGAGAACTTGGGACGGATGATCTAACAGAGAACTGGATCTTATTCTCACCACGGCGGTTGAAACACGTCCATAGTGAATG
>NW_008754503.1:0-487 GCF_000715545.1 Opisthorchis viverrini | reverse complement strand
TGACATTTTGAGCGCACAAGTGACATCCACATGTATTCAACAAGACGGATCGCTTCATATGAAAATTTGCCCTTTTTCCATTATCAAGGCTGTGTCCCCCATACTTGTGCCTTTAAACACAGGCTATGCGAATTCTGGCTTTTGAGGAACCCAGGAGTTCGGAAACAGTGGGAGTGCAGCTCCCTTCATATCCTGTTCTTCCTGTGTGGCGAAACACAGTGACTTACAGAGTCGGTTGCTGATAATCTGCTCGTGGGTTACTGGGACGCATTTAGCAAACTTATGAGTTGTATGCTCAGCGCAAAGGTAATATATTCTGCTATATTTTTGGATCAAATCCGAGAGTGTGGAGTGTGTTACCTCGTCTTAAAGAAGTTAACAATCGAGGTACGTGAATTAGGCGTATAAAATTTGACGAGTCTGCACACACGAACTTCTACATAAAACATTCCATCACTGACATAAAGGAAACTACTCACATGGTTGC
>NW_008754502.1:0-1522 GCF_000715545.1 Opisthorchis viverrini | reverse complement strand
GTCGGGTTCGAACCACGGACCTTCCGGTGCTTAGGTTGGCGCATTGACCACTGGGCTATTTCGACACCAGGGCCGTCTCGTGCAATATGCTATCGTGCGAAGGATTAATATCCGCACACACGGGTCCTGTTGAGTTCGAGGAGTAAGATCTATCAACCATAGACTGTCTAGGTGAATATTCTAGAGCAAAGCAGGCGGCAGAAAAACGTCACACAGATGATTATACTTCTACAATCAAGAGAGAGACGAGTGACAATCGGGAACGAATGCATTTCCAACAGACAGAATACCACTACATGATTAGTACGAAGGGTCTGAGAGAACATCAAAATTACAGTTGAAAATTTTTTTAATGATTCATCTTCAACGGAGCCACGTAACCCCTCCGGGAGGACTTTTCCCTTTAATTGGAGCTTTAGGAGGTCGGTATCATCGTCATCATCAAGACAGAGTGGCTGTATCTGCGAGAGCTTCTGAAGTTTTATTACAGTTCGGTTGACACAACCAGGGTAGTTACTGTGTCTTTCGTGCTTACACGATCTTCTCCCATGTCCGGAGTTCAAGCCTCGGCACGGCCAGCGGTATGTACACTGCTGGTCAGTCCAGTGCCTGCCCCTCTGGTATGGACCCACGAGAATAATTCTACGAGGAGAGGAGGAGGACTGTTCAGACAAGAATGATGTGGATGCATATTGATCATTCGTGTGACCTGATGAGCACTCATAGGCCCAACAAACTGAGATCAATGACTTTTGCGCGATCGATTGCCTCATGCTCATTCATATCGGGCGAGGCGTCTAGATAGACATAGATTACGGCTTAAGTTTAAATGTTGATCATATTTGGTAAAATAAAGTACCGTTGGATACGATTTGTCCAATCGCTCTTTATCGTCTTGGAAACTTCAGAAAATGTTACTCTCTTCGTGTTTGGAGAGATAATGACCGGAAATTTCTGGGCTATGTTACATTGAGTCGATGGTTTTTTTACTCTTCTGATTGGTAAAACTGAGCCGCCCGCTGTTTGACTTGGCATCCCGGGTGGGACTTGAACCCACAACCTTCGGATCAGAAGTCCAACGCGCTATCCATTGCGCCACCGGGACGCTTAGCCGCGGTTTTAATGTAGTCCCTACACCACTGCAGAACATTTAACCATCGTTAACTCAGTTTTCTTGTTTTTGATAGTTAGTTAACTCAGTAGCTTTGTCTTCAACAGCCTATCGGTAAATTTCTTTCCAACTTGACATCTAGACAAGTAAACAGACATGTGGCTGCTTCATTGTAAATCGATCGCAAGTGGTACATCGACATGTCCTGAAACGAGGTCAATGGCCAGTTGATGCTTGGCCTGGTGATTGAACAGCTGACAAACAGCACGTACTAGACGCACTGTAAAAATTCCAGCTGGCTTCCAGATCTCATTTTTAGCGTCACTAAGGGCATAACCATGATACCTGAAACATCAGTTTTTGTGAGAATTAAGTTTCGGACTTACATCGGAATAACCAGACGGACTAGAA
>NW_008754501.1:0-1523 GCF_000715545.1 Opisthorchis viverrini | reverse complement strand
CCTTTGTTGATCAAACCAACACACTGTGGGTTTTCTTGTTTCTCTTCACGCTGAGTTTCACAGACTAAGTATTGTTTTGGGTACTCAAACTGAGTATGGAACCGAGCCTCCAGTTCACTCCTTGGTATTCGGCTGGACATCCACAAAGTGGGTGGTTCAGAGACAGGGGAACCGGGGTAGTTCGCCGGACCATGAACATTGATTACCTTCACGAAATTTCGAGAGCTCCGAAGATCAATATCGAGTTTGTAGTGGAATAAATGTTGATGCGCCACAAAGTAAAGTGGCATTGTGTTGGAAACAAAGCCAAAAGCACTTTTTTCGTACCAACTCTGATTTGAGGGATTGGAAAACCAATTCGGAGGGACTGTATCCACATGAATATAACCCGTTGGGGTAACCGAAAATTCAATCACTCCAGAAGCATGGAACACAATATCAAAAACATAATCATAGTTGAATATGCTTGCGACTGAGCGTACAACGAGGGCACGTGAAGGCGTGCCGAAAGCGAAATTAGTGTGTTCTGTGGTTTCCGAGCCCCCCGACGCTTCTGAGCGGCCACCTGGAAACTCAAAATGTCTTCTCAGTGGGCCACCCGGAGGTTGAACAAGCCAATCGAACAGACATATCCCGTGCTTCAGCACTTTTGGTCCAGATTCTCCAGACAAAACCAGCCGTACAGGCAAGTAAACCGCTTCTTTGGGGCAGTCAATTCCTGGACTCAGTTCTGAAGACATCGCACCAACCCCATACATAGACTCAAGGGAAGTCATGGCTCGCATGAAGGGCGAATAGCCCCAATAAGAGGTAACTGTCTCATCTAGGCCAGCTTCTGAGATTATACTGTGTCCAGCAAAGTATACTCCGTAAACGCGCAGTCCTGTTTCCTTGCGAAGAGTTAGATGGAAATCCCAGGATTGGTACCTCACTCGCCGACCGGCTATCTGTATTCTGTTATAACCAAACAAAGGTGAAGATGGTGTCTGAACAGGTTTGGCTGGAATGACTGATTCAGGTTGAGACTGCTGCCTCCGCTTGAAGCCTGAGCTGAGAAAGGAAGTCGGTAAAATGGCTGCGTTTACAGGTAGGCCAGCCTCGTCGTCATCCTTTCTAGTCTGCCCAGGGCCATACCGCATCTGCTGTGGATATAGATCGATAAACGGTTGTGGAACAATATGTAACGACCCAGTCTTGTGCAGATCCAACATTTCGGTGACTTTGGTGTAAGTTCGACCTTGAAACCAGATCTGGTTCAGTGTCCATTGCTGCGGATTCAGTGACGTAATGTCAATCTGCAAAACAAACATGGGGTCGTGAGTAATTCTGATGCAGAAAAAGTAAAACCGAAAGAAACCAATTGATTTTTATGCTTATTCCTCTTGCAGCCCTCAGCTGAATTTTGTCTTCGATAATCGTTTTTTTCACGTTGTTTATCACTCTCTGTTTGGTAGGCCATATGATATGTGTACTTTAGCGTCATTCTCCCACAATTTCTTCACATATGATACGTTCAGGGGTGT
>NW_008754500.1:0-1523 GCF_000715545.1 Opisthorchis viverrini | reverse complement strand
CCTCCTGGCGGTCGGCCGGTTTGTCGAACTCCCCAGCGAAGGCCTTTTCCCGACCAAACTAACACATGATTCTGGGTTAAGATACTTTCGGTTAAGCATACTCTTTACTTCTGAAGACATTTAGTGTACGTGGTTCAACTTGACCATCCAACGAGCATACATTTCTGAAGTTGACGTCAGTCGGAAAGTCTCATTACCTTATTAAGTTGCGGATAACACAGTTACAAAATACGCCGTAATTTCCTGCTAACTAGTAGGTGATGACGATGTTGGGGGAATGATTTCGTAGTGTGAAACATTGGGTTCCGTAACTCCGGGGGTTCTCAAGTCCTTGTTGAAATTTTTTCTTTATTGGTATGAAACTGGGATGGAGAAAAGAAAGCAATTTGACACCTATTGATGAATGCGTGAATTTTGACGGTAACACACGTATTCTGTCCGAGAATGATTTAAGCCTACAATACACTTTCTTACAGTCATTTATGTTTCGTAGGCCAAGCACAGTGCCGCAGTTTTCGGACATATTCTGCCTTCTGTAACTGAGTTGTTCTATCAACGACTAAAATGACCCCATCTCTAGCACCTTAAAAGAAAAATGTTTGTTTTAATGACTCGATAGAAGTTTCAAGCTTGCGCTATTCATTTTGATTTCGAAGAGTGTAGCTGCCTAATGCAACGTAATGAGTGAATTAAGTTAACCGGAGAGATAACCATGCGATGAAAATATCATTTGATGAGGACCTCAATTCGCTAAGCGACTAACAATCACAGACCCAGACATGTCAAAAGAAAATGTTCCATTTTCTGCAGGTCACCTGGATAGTAGGCAAAATTCTTGCTCGAATGTCACTGGCGATAGCTTTGATAGGTTCACCATAGTAACCATAATGGTCTTCTTCTGTGCCCATGTGAAAATTTGGAAACAATTATGAAAAAGTGTCATTGAGCCAATGCACACCGAAATTTCGGCGGTCTCGTTTGATTGTTCCAGTCCAAGCAGATTTCACTATTTGTTTACTGTGAAGATACGCTCTTTGACATTTTTACTCAGCTGTGTCCAACAATGGACAGCTTTTTTGGCCCATTCAGATTCATCGGTACTGTACTCATCTTGGTTCAAAATACAGGGTCTGTAGTTACTATAATCACAGTTGGGATGAGTCAACAGCCCGTTTTTCTACCATTAAATGGTGGTTAGCTGTGTAGAGTTTCGAAATGAAGGCTATTTCGAGCGCTAATCACACGAAAGTTATACTTATTCGTATAAACCGTGTTCTCTGGCCAGACTGCATGGCTTACCTAAACGTTGGGGCTCCACAACAAAATTTAGATTTGGTCAACCACTCGGTTAATTTTTATCACTCACGATTGGTGAACTAGTGTGTGGCCGTACAATATTTACCAATAAATATTTTTCAAAAGTTTTTAAGTGGAAAAAGGTTCAACAGCATAACTAAAGCTAATGACGGATGAAACCCATACACATTTCAGAACGCGGAAATTTTGCCCCCCCCCCCCCCCCC
>NW_008754499.1:0-1524 GCF_000715545.1 Opisthorchis viverrini | reverse complement strand
TTCAAGCGTGTGCCACGCTACCTGATTGGGGAGTCCTATGTTCAATTTCTTTCAAACTTGGTCGTTGTACTGGAGTTCCAGTACAAGTGGTTGCTTCACGAAACCCGTAATAATTCGCTCCATTTAAAAGAGAAAGATGTGTTTTTATCATCCAAGTAAAAAACATGGTGATTTCAAAACCGGATAGTGCGCCAATGCATCGCTCATCGGAACATCATTCAGTCGGGACGATTTTGCTGCTAATGGACATAAACTACCAGAACACACATACCAGAAAGCTATGATCAATCTATCAGTTTACAAGTTATCATCTATCATACGTTGCGGAATATAATTCCTACGTTCTCATGCGAGTCAACCAACGGTTATTCGGGACTCACATGTACATTGTTGGATTCATCATCGCATGAATCTGCTGGGTTGCACTTAACCGTCTACTTATTTTCACACCTGAATAGGTGAAATCACAAAACTTGAATCAAGGTTACCATTTTGTACCATCCATAAAATTTACCAGTAAGCAAATCGCCCTTCACTTTCAGGGAAGTCCAAAAGGTAAGTTTTGTCACCTGATAAAGCGAATCACTGTACTGCTCCAAATATCATGAACATCTGACAACCTTTCACTGATAATCTTAAGGGGAACACAAGTATGCACCGTTTGCTTACCTTCGGTTCATCCGCTTTACAAAAAATCATCAATTTTTCCCTTTTATAAACGAGTTCGTTGAAACTGAGATCTACCGTGGGTTCATAAAGAGTCCACCAAGTTTTCGTTCAACCATCCTCTTGTTCGTCAACCGGCAAACTACTGAATAACATGAACTGAAAACGTTCTCTGTATCATGCGTTAATTAATCGATTTTCCTCACAAAACGAAATGTGGCAGTGTTACGAGAAATGTTTTTCGGGATAATACCATTTCGCACAGTATTAGGAAACCCAACCGTGTAAGATAGAAACGGATGTGCAATTTGTATTTAGAGTTTGAAAGTGCGGCTATTTGACAAGTATTTTATCAGTCTAATCGTAAACCCTAGTGCATAAGCAGAATCGCATTTGATTTTGTTTAAAACAAAAGTCGTCGATGACGTAAGTTAGACGATCTAGCGTGACCGATTTGTGGGGCGAGTGGGAGTTCGACAGGTGAGTGGAATGGAATAAGTCTTTGGCCAGTGGGTGGCACTTGAGTACGGTCAATCTCATCAGCGTCTATCCTATACGGCATGTTTGGAGATATACGTCCGCCATCCTGCTCTCAGCCCTTGCAATATGGATGAAAACACATACGGGTAAGCATGAATGAATCTTGGGAATTCTCATCTGCACCGGCAAATTTCCGGTTTGTAACAGTGGCTCTTATTTTGAAGAAGTGTAAACCGGCTTGATCGCAACATCCAACGCTCTTTAGTAGCTTGTTGTAAGGCCTCTGCTATGTGAAAGACGAAGAACCACTTAGTGTGTTTCTAAGTTGGATGCCTCATAGCTGAGGGGTGGGGGTGTCAGTGGTTGAAAACAAACTTT
>NW_008754498.1:0-1524 GCF_000715545.1 Opisthorchis viverrini | reverse complement strand
GGTTTACAATGGGCACACCGCGGGAGTCATCGCTTCGTTTATTTGAGTGCATCATCGGGCCAAAATTTGTCGCCTAGATGTGTTTTGAAGGAACTCGGATTCGTACCGCCTTCAAGAATGAAATAATACTGCGTTTATTGAACATTCTGTAAGCAACATCAGTACTCATTACTGGCGAATGACCCCGGATAACAACTGCAATAAGGTATACTGTTTAGCTCCTGGGGTGGTTTATGGCGTGCCGACAGTACAAACAAGCACCGATTTCATGTCTAATTGCAGTTGGCCTAATTGTGTCGACCACCTACCCGGTGAAAATTGGTTGTGTACTATAGTAAAGTTCAGCAAAAAGCTCGCAATTCTGGAGCCGCTTGCTACGTCCATTCCATATATCTCCCAGACAGACGCAGACAGAAAAGTACCAAAGAAATGGGTTCATCCTGGGGGGCTTTGACACATGGCCCCCCTTGAGCCGCATAATCACGCTTCGGAGACACTATAACCTTTGGATGGTGGTGTAAATTAAGTCTGAAAACCGGAGGAAAATATTGTGACTGTGGGAACAAGAGCCAACCCAAGAGTTTCAACTGTTGCAAGGTAAACTTTAAAACCAGCGAGTATCGCAATCCTTCTCCAAGAGGTAAAAGTCGAACTCATTTGGGAAGACTTTTGACACTATCTAAATGACATTTGGATAGAAAGCACCTCCAAAAGAACATAACGTTCGGGAACATGCCATGGAGATACAATAAGAACTCCTCAAAACTCCCGGAATAATGTCATCGTAGAAATATAAAGTCCGCTAGCCTTTTCAACAACTTGGCTTCTTCTGGTTATCGGCTCCCTGTTTCTATGGAAATGGAGTTTAGAAGGCTATCCATCCACTCAGTCAATTCACTCAACAAGCTGGCTGATATCTTTATTGGTCGACCTGCGTCAAACAACCCCCAGGAATCGTAACTGTACACTGAATGTCTCTGAATCTGTGGCTTAAATTGGTGACCAATCCATTTTTGCAATATAACTTCACCCGAAGAAACGCAGGTGGGGTTGATTCATGTCTGAACGCAACGCAACATTCAAATAATGTCCTTCCAGTCTACATCCATACCTCATGCAATGGAGAAACTTTTTTTCAAATCGCGGAGCCTATATGTTTCCTAATGGATTTACCTTATACTACTCGACCTTCCACTGGTCCCCTTTCCAGCCTTCATCGTTGACTTGCCCAGCATTATCACATCTGCACATACCATTCCTCATTTCTTTGATTTTTGCTAGATGACTTCAACCAGCCGGATATTCCCTGGTTTCCAAATTTGGGCCCCAAATTTTACACCCAGCTGCCTGCCCAACTAAGTGTAGGGGATTGATCTCAGACTATACGTAGCCCCACTTGTCGCCACATACATTAGACATATTATTCTTAAATGAGTCATCTGGCTACGGCCGCATTCGCTCATTGCTTCCAAGAAGCGGTCACTGCATTGTTTCGCGCAACACAGTGACTTATGCCGCAACTGC
>NW_008754497.1:0-1525 GCF_000715545.1 Opisthorchis viverrini | reverse complement strand
GTGCAAAGCCCAGTAAAAGTACCAGAACGGCTGACTGTTGGAACAATCGCTCACATTGCTCGTACGTAAAAATATGCGTAAGAGCGATCACCGCAAGCTTCAAGCCTGAAAAATGAAATACACAATCTGAGCCCAAAATCTGCATGTGTGGTTTTATTTACTGCTTTTTAGCTGTTGATTTATTTCCATCGAAATTAAGAGTGAGAGTGAATATCTAGCACCTTAGGCTTCATGAAGATGCACTGTTTCTTTTCAGGGAGTTGGTTGAAGTTCAATTTCGAATAATCTACCGACGGATTATAAGGTTGTGGTTAAAGACGTTACTATATCATCTTGCAACCTGTTGAAACCAACCGGAGGTAAATGGTCCAGGGTACAATCGCCATTCAGATTAGTTTGTCCTCAGTCGACTGACGTGTGAACTAGGAACAGTTCCAACCTTCCGACGGACTACAACGTCTCCATGTTTCAGGTAGTCTTATTTTATCAGTTTCTGTAACCAGTTCCCATTCCTGGGACCAAGCCTGTCGTTACTCTGGACATCCGCAAGTCTTACTTCTTGCACGACAAATATTACAAGTAGCGAACATCCCACTCTTTCTGGTTCGTGTGAAAATCGATGGTTTGAAGGAGCCTACCCTTAAACTCGTCGAAGACTCCCAGTTAAGTCCTTCTGAATGGAAACCTAAAATACCACGAGGACACCTCGATAGTGAGGCCCGACGGTAATGAGCAGGATAAAATCTAAGGACACACTCTTTACTGGTATTATTCAAACCTCCACCGGACTAGTTTTGTGTTGGATGACATGGCAGTCTAACACCATTTCCTTGGCTCAGTGAATGTGCTGAAATATTTAGTCCTACCTAAAAAAGATCATAGGGGAGCGTTATTTGGGAGGGACCAAAGCTTCCAGTGTTACCCTTGCAAAATTTGTCTTCTGAAGTGGACCTGATGAAAGAAAGAAGGTTATTTGTTTATATTCAATCGCCTTGATTGCGGCCCGACGCAAAATGAATCGAGCGCTTTTTGCAATAATAGTTAAGCTGCCTAGAGTAGGTGGGTTGATGTGGAGTGATATTCGTCGCTGAAAAATTATTCAGCAAATGAACAATTGAGAACCTCAGAACATGGTCAACCACTTCTGTCGCTTGGCCGAAAATTTCCCTGATGCCGACCAGCTGTACTTTCTATTTCCATTTCTTCCTGATTGATGAGTTATGTGCTACCCGATTCTGACAACGAGGCAAAACTTTTCTCAAACGCGAACTTGTTTTTTCTTCTGTTCAGGCTTGATTATTCACGTTCGTATAGCGTGGGCTGGTGATGAAGTGGTATTACGCTCGGTGCGTATGTCAGAAATCCGGAAATCAATCCCTGCACGGCCAAAGATGTGCACTGCCGATGAGCTCTAATCAGAGCGAAACGCGAGTCTAGTGCGCCACCTCTTTTTGGTGTGAACTCAAGAGACAGGTGGAGGACCGTTCGAAAATGAAAGCTCTAATCCGTATTTGAACTTAAGACC
>NW_008754496.1:0-1525 GCF_000715545.1 Opisthorchis viverrini | reverse complement strand
TCGTTGGTGGAGATTTAAGTGCTAAAGTTATCAGTTTCTTGGCTTAGTACAAGAAGACTGGCATGCTATAGAACTGAATAATTTCACTTGAATACGGTGTAGAAATGATTATTTGTTCGAATCTCAATCACACCGCTGTACCAACCAATAGGTACACTTCATGTCGGAAGAGTTTTAGTTATCACGATTGGAGCTCCATGTTGCTACAAACCGAACTGGCTGTGGGCTTTTAATCACAAGTTATAGCTCCGTAAAATGATTGGTTTCTCTTAAAATCGAGTTGACTCTCCGAGAAAGCGATAATTTCTTACTTTCTGAGCATACAGTACGGTGAAATGTTCAGTTAACGCATATCTACGCATGCGTCCGTGGTTTATCCATGTCAACCCTTTCCCTAGTTGGTAGAACAGGTCAAATCACACTCAGGCAATTTTTTTCTCTAAGCAATAGTCTTTATTTGAATCTGGTCTTCCGCCTGTGGGGCAAATGTTGTCTGGAAGTCCAATGTATGCTCGGGTTAGTTGCCGATGCTTTCGATTTATCTCGACTTTTTGCATTGGTGACTGGTGGTTGGCTCATGGATGAAGACTGCCATTTATTGTATTTGTCCAGCAAACGGTATTTTTCTTAAGTAGGCGCAGACTAGTGGTTTCAGTAGATTTTCAGTTCATTGGTGGATTCCCTGAATTTTTGCAGAATATTACGGCGACTACATTAATTAGTGAACCAAACTTAAGTAAGCATGCTACCCCATATGTGGGACGTAGATTTGGAAACAAAGTCTCTTGTCTACTACCGATCAAAATTTGTTGTCGTTTGTAAGGGGTGCACAACAAACTCAGATGTTTTGACCTCCTAATGAATTTGAGAATATACTGAGAAATGACAACTTCGAAACTCGTATGGGAAGTGACGGTGAACATATTTAGAACTATTTGGCTTCAATAGAAAATCAGTAGTGAACGCGCAAACAGTCCCTACTGTACACAGTGGTACGAAACTAGTACTTTAGACTGGTTTTCACTGTACAAGAGTAAACTCAAAAGGGTCACTTACCAGATCTTGGCAGGCCACCAACGAAAATGATGGGAGATGCAATGTGAGAAGCGCTACTGATCTTGTTCCAAGCACTCGAAATTGCCGTTGACATGATATGCTGTTTGACTCCCAAAAGAAACAGGAATCCGGCCAGTAGAAACGTACATATCAAACATCGAGACTGCGCTAGTTCTAAAAAAGCATGATAAAGGTTTGTTACTAGAACAGCATTAACATAGCCATATAGATGATCAAAGCTGAGCTTTGCCAACAAAAACGTAGAATACGGTGGCGCTGCATATTCCGCAGCATCTGTTTTGATTAAGTGAATGGATCACATACAGAAAAGAAACTGACTGTTATCTCCGGAAAGAGGCATCACTTACTGGGTCACAGGTTAATATTGATCACAAAGTTTTCCACACACATACTTAAACACAGAGCTTCGAATTCTGATGTTTCGTCCAGTGTATGCCATGCGATTTTT
>NW_008754495.1:0-1526 GCF_000715545.1 Opisthorchis viverrini | reverse complement strand
TTCGTTGATTCTTCGTTTGTTTGAGACTCAGTCAGACTTGCACCGCGTATGAGGTAAACTGCCGGGGTTATTTAATTCAGAATGTCTTGTCTTATGACTTGTGGAGTAGAGGTATCTCAGTCATAGCAACCATGGTAATCACCTAACAAACAGATCGCAGAGGCCTGCAAAATCAGGGACAAAGGATTCCCCCCGAAACTTCAGTGGCGCCATTTTGTTCTGTCGATATTTGTTAAGTCCAAGAGCCTGCAAACATGCCACAAGGTTTGCCGAAGAGTACTGGAATATTCTTGACGGATGTTCGTCTGCAGAACTCACAATTATATACACAAAGTAAACTTACCGAAATAAAAAAATGACGTTACTGTGCAAATTTGGGAAACAACGGACAACTTGCTCAGTAAATGTTCTGTGATGAGAACCGTTGAATGCAGAAAGCTGGCAGAGAACGTCTGCATCACATGCGCGTGTAACGCAAAGTTTAGAAACTAGACTAAATGTGCATTTTACTCATACTGATCAGCTGTTTTCATCTTCGGATAACGTGACACATTTGAAACAGAATCTTATGCAAGAAATCTGCTAGATACGCATTTTTGGAGGGACATTTCATTGCTCGTAGGCCTTGCTTCAAATTTTGCTACTCATGCTGAGGGGATTGGCGGATATACAAGCTTGCTCCGATCAGAATGTTCTACATTCTCACCAACATGGATGTAAAGAGCTGTTGTGATTCACTGGTTTATATATGAGGACTTTAGAATTCTAAAGTCCTCATATATAAACCAGTGAATCACAACAGCTCTTTACATCCATGTTGGTGAGAATGTAGAACATTCTGATCGGAGCAAGCTTGTATATCCGCCAATCCCCTCAGCATGAGTAGCAAAATTTGAAGCAAGGCCTACGAGCAATGAAATGTCCCTCCAAAAATGCGTATCTAGCAGATTTCTTGCATAAGATTCTGTTTCAAATGTGTCACGTTATCCGAAGATGAAAACAGCTGATCAGTATGAGTAAAATGCACATTTAGTCTAGTTTCTAAACTTTGCGTTACACGCGCATGTGATGCAGACGTTCTCTGCCAGCTTTCTGCATTCAACGGTTCTCATCACAGAACATTTACTGAGCAAGTTGTCCGTTGTTTCCCAAATTTGCACAGTAACGTCATTTTTTTATTTCGGTAAGTTTACTTTGTGTATATAATTGTGAGTTCTGCAGACGAACATCCGTCAAGAATATTCCAGTACTCTTCGGCAAACCTTGTGGCATGTTTGCAGGCTCTTGGACTTAACAAATATCGACAGAACAAAATGGCGCCACTGAAGTTTCGGGGGGAATCCTTTGTCCCTGATTTTGCAGGCCTCTGCGATCTGTTTGTTAGGTGATTACCATGGTTGCTATGACTGAGATACCTCTACTCCACAAGTCATAAGACAAGACATTCTGAATTAAATAACCCCGGCAGTTTACCTCATACGCGGTGCAAGTCTGACTGAGTCTCAAACAAACGAAGAATCAACGAA
>NW_008754494.1:0-1526 GCF_000715545.1 Opisthorchis viverrini | reverse complement strand
CAGTCATCACGGAGGGATACATACCAGGATTACATTCTATCTGGCTGTTGTACTTTCTTCACTACTCTGTACTGCAGGGAACCCACGGCATGTCCTTGAACGAGTGCAGTGCCCGTGCAGAATCTTTTCGACCAAGTCGGCAGACTGAGTACAGAACACCACGGTTTTGGAGGAGAGTCAGGCCTGTTGGAATCGAATGTGAAACCAGCTCCGCTTGAAAGGAATAACTGAAACCCGTTAGCAGTACTACTCACCGATTCTGCCAGTAGTCAGGAACGGCAGTTTGCGAAAAAAGATATGTGATGCCTACGTTAGGCTGGAAGAAATCTTTGGTCGTAAAGTCTTAACCGTTGTTGGAAACTTCGTCTTAGAAAGAAATCAAATTAGTGCATGAAGTGACTAAATTTAGATATCAGAAGTTCACTGAATACTAGTGTACTAATGTACCACTAAATGTTAATGATGACACGAGAATAGGGACGCCTACATCGTACTGCATTCAGGTTGATTGTGAGAAGGCTATCACGCTCGTATACAATTGTTCCTGTCTATTTTACTCAGAAACACTCGGCTGTATGTCTGATCATCGTTCTGGAAGCCAGGCTGGCCTTGTAGCTGTTTCGTTATTGAGCTGACAGACAGAGAGCTGCCTTATGAGTAGTATCTTATGTCAAGAAAATAGCCGGATTATCTTAACAATGGAGTATCATGCCCAATCAGAATGAGGCCAGTAAAAATGCACTCACATTCCATCCACTCTACTGAGGGATGCCCTGTGCACGAGGCACGTGTACACACGTTTACGATATGGGTGTTTACTCTTGGCTGTTGTGAGTACACATTTGTAAAAAGTCCAACTAGTGGCCAAGTGGTTTACTTTCTTCCTCACTTGGGCCATCGAGGACGTGCTTTACTGTTTCGTTTCGATTGAGCTGGTCATGTTTTACTCCACAGCCAACTCAGTCGTGGAAAAGTCGTTGCCCAACTCCCATGCCATCAGAAGAAAGCACGCGGGCTGAGATACTGTCAGGTTGCCCAAGCCTAACCAGGAGAAGTCGAGAGGCACAGATCGGGTTCGAACCACGGACCTTCCGGTCAGTAAATTCGCACTCTAACCACTGAGCCATCTCGCCCAGTAATTAACTAAGGATTGACTAGTGTGAGTTCACAGTCATGTCCCCTTTCTTCATTGATCCCCGAGGCTTTTCGGTTCTCATGCGAGTATTCTGTCTGTTCATTTGTTTCTCCTAATGAGAATAGATTAATAAAAACTGCCTGCGCAATTGATTCCCCGGCTTTTTTGCTTATAATTCCTGCGGTCGAAGGTTAGGTGACGCGCACTGGGTCGTTTTTATCAAAATAGACTGNATAGCATAGACTATCCCTAAACTGCTATGCTCCCAAATAGATTTTTCTGTTTCCCACACATGGGATTTTCACACTGAATACCTGAAAATCTAATCACAGCCTGCATGTCTACCCTGTTCTGAAGCATTTCCAGTGTGGTCGTTGGCTTGTTCGCTGAG
>NW_008754493.1:0-1526 GCF_000715545.1 Opisthorchis viverrini | reverse complement strand
CCACTTGAAGCGTACCTACGCAGCTATCTCGAACAATTTCGAAGCCGAGATTGGAGTAAAACAGAGCTGTGTTTTTTCCGGAACCCTCTCAAGTCTCCAGTTAAAAGCTGACTACCTGGAGACGTTCCATCAATCTAAGAGTCTTGTATCAATTCCGTACAGTTTGTGAACATACTTATTCAAGTGGAATGGCTTGTTGGCCAAAACACTGATGTACGAGTACATAATCCGTATACGGCGTTTTTCGGAGTGAAACTTATTTGCGTTTTCCGAGGCAGAATTACAGTGCCATGTGACTTTTCTTAAAATATAATTACCCCTTAAACTTTTGCCTTTGTTCATTTTGGACAAACGGGTTAAAAACACGAATTACACACCTAGATGGTTGCAAGATAGTGTGCTGAACACGGTTCTATCTTCTCGACAGCACATTATTCACAAGTGTGACACTTTATATTGAAGTGAACGTACTGCAAAAGGCAGTATACAGTTTGCTCTATTTGGGGAACGGCGTTGGATCAATTAACACTTGCTTGTAGGTACTGAGATCGCATTATATCGGGAGATCGCAGTATATCGGGCTGTCTTCAGCACTGTACAACGACGATTCCTGGACGCTATCCAGACATGTTCGGATTCTTCAACGAATTTATTTACCCTATATGCACAAAATCCCTCGGGTCAAGTGGGATGACAGAAGTCTAAACATCAAAGTGCGTCAAAGCGCAGAAGCAGTTGCAGTTGGATGCAGTTTGATACGAAACCAGTTCCAATGGTTGGGCCACCTGAAACCAGTAGCCGAAACCCACCTAACAAAAACAACAGCTGAAGAACAGAGTTCGACATTGTGGACGTTCGAAATTCTTCTTTTGTAGCAGACCTTAGGTAAGTTAAGAAAACTTTACCTTTCATCTCAGGTTATGGGAAGATCCAACACTTGGCAGAATGGCCTGGAAAACAGCCGTCGATGCCCATTGTTATAATAAATTTACTTCGACAGCAGGCCACTCTATGTCCACTCACCGATTTTTCTCCGGGTTCACAATGGCACCAAGTGTCTGCGTGAAACATCATTTTTCTGAAAGAGAGAACTGTATGTGGATGTTTTACTATACACAAGCCATTCAAGCTTTTTCACCGTCGAACTTGATTCGAATACCAAAACCCTTTTTCAACCGTTTTTAAGCGAACTCTAACGAGAATACTGCCGCTTCGGAACTATCAAAAACAAGATATACCATAAGGTGCGGCAGATTTACACGAAGATTATTGATTCTCACACCTGTTCAGCGTTTAGTCAATACATGCAATCAGTCACGAGCGAACCTACAGGACATCTACCACATTTTATCACATGTCGCACTCAAGAAAACAACATAATATGTGTCCATTTGCTTCAATACTCTTCTGGTACAGCAGAATCTTCGAACCTACGGGTTTACCGTAAGTACAACTCAGATATTCAAGTCCGACATTTTGGCAACGGATGTATTGAACAGTTATTCGCGGTGACGATGAACTATGTA
>NW_008754492.1:0-1527 GCF_000715545.1 Opisthorchis viverrini | reverse complement strand
CACCAAGCTGGCCAACTTGGAGTTTGGTGATGAAAAAAGACAGAAGTAAAACAAACCGTTGGCAGTACGAGGAGATTAGAGAACTTCTTAGTGGAAACTTCACTCTATAAGTAAAGTCAATGTACGCCGAAAGTCGAGAAGCACTATTTCAACCTTATTGGCGACCATCAGCAATGCACACCTCACGATTCTCCAGGATGATTCGAACCCGCAAACTTCATTTTAGTAGATTAAACGCTTAGCCGTTCGGGAATGAGCGGTTGGTATGCTTGACTCCTACTAAGGAGAGATTCACAGGGAGAAATATTCATTGAAATATTCCCAAATCTCAGTGTGAACAAACTTTAATTAGCTCAGAAGGAAGAATAATTCATAAGTTATGTGAACCGACCAGTCAGCACGCGACCACGTGATTGAATTATGTTGATTGAAAGATGAGTGGGGCCATATTCTGTCTAAGTGCGAGCTAGTCACACTGCTGATCAGCCACTCGTGGCCGAAAGTTCAAGTGTCCAAAGTACTAACTGGAGGTCGTAGGTTCGAAATTTCCTGGGGTTTCGTGGGATGATGGTTCCCAATGCTTCTCAAACAGCAATGCAGTGCTCATCGGCTTTCTAACCGTTCAGATGTAACACCATTTTGGTGCCTAGCTGCCCTGTCGCCCGAAGAAAGAAAGAGGGTTGAGATACTACCATTTTGCCCGAACCTAGACAGGATCAACCAAGATGCACAGGTTGGGTTCGAACAACGGAAATTTCGATCAGTAAATTAGCTCTCTAATCACTGAGCCATTCGGCGTAGGTCCACTCAGGGGACAAAATCTCCATCGAGAAGTAAAACAATTCCTCCAGGTAGGAACTTATTTGGTGGCAGTTCCTAGACACAGCCAGACTACACGTTGCTGCTGCAGAAAGAATTAATTTAGCATGTAAAATTTCGGCGTGCGGTGCAGGGGAATGGAGACCAGGTTGAATGTGATCAATCAACTCTGAAGAGGAAAACCCTGCTGGACTAAGTTGAATGCAGAAAATTGCTAACACGGTGTTGTACCTTAATGTCAGCAGCCTCTGCACTGAATCAGTCAATCTTTCAATGAGTATCTTTGTAAAAACGTGGGATGATGGTTCCCAATGCTTCTCAAACAGCAATGCAGTGCTCATCGGCTTTCTAACCGTTCAGACGTAATACCCTCTTGGTGCTTAGCTGCCCTGTCGCCCGAAGAAAGAAAGAGGGTTGAGATACTACCATTTTGCCCGAACCTAGACAGGATCAATCAAGATGCTTTTGACCGCATTATCCTGATTCAGAATGAACTTTGGGTAAGAATGTTAGTTGCTAGCTACTTCATTTGCACGAGCTTGAGTTAGGTCAACAACTGAGGTGTGAGCTTACTGACCGAAGGGTTCGTGGTTCGAACCCACCCCGGCTTCTCGACTGCTCTTGTCTAGACGTGGCAAACAGCTCTTGTGCTTCCTTCAAGATTCGTGGCAAATAGCCACCGCAAGAATGCTACAGTTGAGGGATTAA
>NW_008754491.1:0-1528 GCF_000715545.1 Opisthorchis viverrini | reverse complement strand
TTTTGCGTCTATTATGAGACACCCTATAGAGATACTACACCCAACTACATTCACACCTTGTAGAGACACTACACCCTAACTACATTCGGCCTGCCAGATATACGGGCGTGCGGATAGAATAATTGTATGTTATTTACGCTTTATCTGTTTGATACCTGCCAGAAGACAGCTTTGAACAGTGTGATACAGAAAGGACGAACGTTCTTGCATGTGTACAAACACACGTGGTCACGCAAGCAAATCCTCGAATGCTGAGTAACGGCACAAAAATGTGCCACGTGTGCTGGTGTTTACAGATAGGATACAGATTGAATATATTGATACGGTTTATAGCCTCGTTGTGAAACCACTTTTGGTCTTCCACCACCACTCACCAATCAGAATTTTCATGATATTGCTATTGACTTTTGAGGGAATACGCCTTTCTGTTTGTCGAATACCCAATATTTCTCCCGGAAAATTCACCTCATTCCTCGAATGATTGCCTGAATATGGGTAAATCTGGTGCAAATATTTCTTCCGCACATCTTTGCTCATCATCGTGCACTTGTGTATCTCCATTGGCAGACTACACCAGCCTGCGTTGAACCGAATTCTTTGGTGTAGCAAAACAACTTGTTCGTCTTCTAAACTTAATAATTGCACAACGTTTTCAGCGTTACTTCTCAAGATATTTCGAAAAAGTTGACCCCATTTACAAACTGAACTGGGGACATGGTAACTGACAGGATGTGTAGGGTCATTTTTGAAAATGACTTGCTCTAGGTCATCCTGCGGCCTGATATTTTCGCCGTAAGTCATGGAGAGTATAAATTTTGTTCGTAAGTTGTACGGTCTCAATCCCGGACAATGTGAGACCGACTACGCGCGTGTGTAAACAAATTTCCACTCGTCTGGTTTACTGCTGGTGTGATAAGAAACATTTTCACGAAGGCTTCCTAGAAATTTTGGAATTCGTCCCCCACCCTGATGCGTGGTACCTGAGTGTGAGTTGAGCGAACCGAGTGTACTCGGCAAAGTAGTCTTTCCATAGAATGAAATTTCCTCGCGAAACTATGGTTCACGACAATCCCGGCTAGTTAGACAGTAATCCTATGTAGGCCACACAAAGGTTTCTGTCTTGTTGCCACTGTACTGAGCTACGGTTCAGCGAGAATTGTAAAGTGTAACGGATAACGTGACTAAGAAGGAAATAACGGAAACAAGCTGGAGTGGTCTTTTGTGGCTACCCCGTTGAATGGAAACAAACCAAGGTATTCGCTCGCCTATTGTATGGGCAACCCCTTCAGTGTGCCTTGTTCAGGCTGGTATCCTCCGAACGGTTCAGCGACGGAGCTATCTGGAGTAGATTGTCCTACAAAACCATATGTCTGATTTCCGGGTCTACCAGATCGTCTGTTCTTGGTGTGACCCAGGTGGAAGGTGATCCTACGTACCATTCTTATATGCATTAATCACCACACTGCTCTATACTATACCTTACGTTTTAAGGAATACTCCTCGGAATTGACACTGTGTCTTGAGCTTG
>NW_008754490.1:0-1529 GCF_000715545.1 Opisthorchis viverrini | reverse complement strand
TCGGCATAATAAACAGTGCCGCCTTATGTCTCAATGGACCACAGTTCTGACGCTGAAGAAGCTACTTTCTATCTAGAGCTATCCGAGCTTATTCGTCGAACAAGAAGAACTGACATTGTGATCCTTGCAAGCGATACAAATGCCAAAATCGTTCGTCTGGGCTCATTGGAATAACATCTGCGCGGTCGAATTAGAGCCGATGCTGGTCGCACTGGCAACGGAGAGTGACTCCTTTAGTTGTGTGCTGACTGTAAACTGTTTCTGGCCGGTACGAATTTTCGGCATAAACGTTAGTGTCACATGAGGTGGCGGTCACTAACTGCAAATCACCAGTGGACTCAGTTGAATCACGTGGCCATCAGCCCATGGTTGAGAACCACAATTCAAGAATACCGTTCCTTTGCACACAACTTGATTCCGATCACGCCATGGTGCGTGCTCGCCTGTCAGTTCGCTTCTCCTCAGACCCTTGTCAATCAGCAAGAAACATGCCAATCAATCTTAGGATCACTACCATAGCTCAGCAGTATCGAGTTGAACTAGCTCAGCTACTCTACAGTAAGGCAAACTGTACTGGTAGCGAGCACGTGGATGAAGCATAGCAAGATGTGGAAGACGCTATGCTAGCGGTCCAGTGACTACTGGATGTCGTTGAGATCGTTGGTCCTCATCAATGCCAGGAATTCCGTACCAGCAGACAAGGAGTACTACTCACGAAATCCCTCAAGCACCAAATAGTGAAGAGCCTAAGGAAAGACAGAGCTCCGATGGAATTCGAAAGCCCGGCAGATGGAGAAGGCTTTTGCTACCGGGAACAACCGTGCTCTATATCAGCTGATACGATCGACTGACTCTAGGAAAGCAATGGTCAGTGAAACAATAGATGAAAAGGAGACTCATTATTTCACTCGCAAAAACGGCAACTGGAAAGACGGGCAGAACGTTTCGGAGTTTACTTGACCTCCGGCAGTACAGCCTGTGGAAGCAGGCCCTACAGGCGCATGGAATATAAGCCTTAATCGATCGTCGGAAAAAAAATTACGAAATATCCGTACTGAAATGTGAGAAGGCACTAGGGCCAGACGGTCCATATCCAACCTTTTTCAAAGAAGGTGGAGAATCCATAGTGTAATGTGGAGTGAAGAGAAAGCACCTGAAGAATGGGGTGCACCGTCAGTTATCCCTACCTTCAAATGGGTTTTGCCGGCTCTATGTGAAAACCAGTGTCACATTAACTTTGTAGCTGTGGAATCTAAGGTAATCCCTGGTCTTATCCTTCGAGGGTTGAGTGAACGCAGGGAGAGACAGATCCGTAGAACCCACCCTGAGTTACATACTACAGGAGGATGCATCGATAACATTTTCACCCTATGTCATCATCATCATCATCATCGACAGCATGACATCAGTGTTCAACACTGATGCTTCACTGCCGTACCCTATGACAGATTCATTACCAGCGGTACTGCCTCCAGCAACCAACAGTTGTTGTCTTCCATCACTTGAAAGCTGCCTTTGACTTCGTGGAC
>NW_008754489.1:0-1529 GCF_000715545.1 Opisthorchis viverrini | reverse complement strand
GCTCCGTTCCTTAGGAGCGCACACAAACCATACCGAAATGCCAGCCATTATTTCGTTTACCACGTGTGTCTTTGAGATCTGTGACAAGACCTTCGTGGATCTGATAACAACGCCCGCTGTTTGTTACACACGGCCATACACAAGAACATCTCGTACTCTACGTATTGGAACATTTTTTTCTCATCCCTTGACATGTAATTTTGAGACAAGCTGTTTAGAATGATGAAGCATTTGCCGCAGGCATTCAGGAGGCTTGGGAATAAAATATCAGAAATATCTGTGTAGAAAATGACCAAGTTTCCATTGGTACGCTGTTCCAGCAGCCCCAGCTCTGCATAAGTGCGCGGTCACCTAGTCTAACAAATTTTTAAGCAACTGCCACAGCTTATGTATTCATTTTTTGCAAAATATATTGCCTGTCACCAACCAAACGCATAAAAATAATGAAATATAAATACAGGTGTTTTTGTCACACTAGATACTGTATTGTCCAGGACTTATAACATTTTCCTGTTTCCGAAACAGGTGGATCATAACGGTTTATATAATTTTATTAAATAATACTTCAGTGAAAAGTAACTTTTTATGGTTATAATTAACCGTTGAAATTGAAAGCGTCGCTTGTGCGTTGGCATGGTAAGGGGCCAAATATATTCATCAATTCATTTTAAAATTATTATTTAACTGTTGCTCATATATTTGTTCGTTAAAAGGAGCCTTAAAATGCACCACATTTGTGGAAAGCGTACATGCAGCTTAGATTTTCGCGTGACCTCTTCTGCACAATGTATCGCGCAGCGCATTAACGTTGATTTAAAACATCCATTTCCTAGCAACATGTATCATATTCAACTCCAACTTAAGAGTAGGCATCTTAAAGCCACATATAACAGCATTGCGAATCTCTGGGGGAAAAAAAAGTCCACCAAAAATCTGATTGTCTATTTCAGCAAGTGATGCTCAGAATCTGATGGATGGACATTTTTCGCATAACAAATGTTTACAACCATGAAATTATCATGATTAATTTCGCTTTCAATTATACTCGTCACGTTTGATCCGGCTATAACAATGCAAATGGAGTTACGTAAACGTCAGGTACCATCTTACAGATAACCATTTTCATTTTATCGGGAATTTTATCGGAAGCTTTCAGCTGCTGTGCAAACGATAATCGGATAAGTAATTACAATTAAGTGTGCGTAATGTTACTGAATGAATAACGCGTGTGATCAGTTGCACAGAGAAAAGTTATTTTAACCTGTTTTTTCACACAGGCTTCAAGTTCAATGTAGATGTTGAGGAACAGATGATAACTCAAAATCCTACCATACAATGAAGAGAACGGAATACAGCAGATAGTGCCAGAGCATAGGGCAATTTGTAAATTGTACGGCCACATGAACGCGAGTGCTGATTTTGGTCTTGTCCCTTACACCCAAATAAGTATGTCAAGTTCTGCAGTTCGGAGTGCTCATAGGATTCGGCCTGTACATAACAATTGGGTAAATGAGGATACTACTCCTATG
>NW_008754488.1:0-1529 GCF_000715545.1 Opisthorchis viverrini | reverse complement strand
ACGCAGCAGGAAAAACGATATACGCTCGTACGTTAGGGACACTGGTAGATACGCCGGGCCGTAACAGAAAGAGCGCAATCGAAACAACCAGTGCTAAAAACGCCTCGCCTAACCAAAAAAGAATAACCCCTGAATCGCTGGGTTGAGCATTTTCAGCAGCAATTCAATGGGCCACCGGCAGTTGCCGTGCAGGAGTCCCGACCCGCAACGCAGTGCTCGACAGTGAACTTGGATCCCCCGACCGCTTCGCAGATCCGTTTTCTCTCTTAAGGGTCACCGAGCTGCTGGTCCTGAGGAATTCTAACCCTCTCTGTTTAAAAATGGAGATGAAATCTTCAGTCGATACTTGTCTGACGTGTTTGCTTTCATTTGTGTTCAAGAGATCTCTTACAGGACTTACGCTATGAGCTACACATCTGATGAGAACGCTGTTGAGAACTTCGATGCTGTCACCTGCCATTAGGTCTATACTGACCACGAAGGCTTTATCTTCACATTCCGCCACATTTCAGAGCAACGGCATGCATATAGACGCCATACAATCTCGATGTTCCTTGACTTCACGAGTGTGCTCAATTCTATCGACCAGTTAGCTCTTAGCAGACTCGCAACAGGAGTTCGTGAATATCGTTCACTGTTTGCGTTCACATACTTGCGGTCGCGTGAGTGTATGGTGTGCTATCCAAAAGCTTTCCTACTATCACTGGGGCCCGACGGGTATGTTCATTCTCTTCATATTTGTGTAGCTTCACGCCACGCAGCCAGTGGCGATCCTGCATCAAACGGTTTCTCACTACATGCCGGATCGGACAAACATAACATTAACGTCAAGAACCGATTGAGCCATCGCCTTCGAAGCTTGACTCTCATTCCCTTATTCTCCTTATCTTCAGCGAACGAAACTGTGGCGCTGGGACCACTGTACTCTGATTCATTATTTATTGTTCAGACAAGCTTATTCATTCATTCAATCAATCAGTCGTTGGCAGCATAAAATCGATGTTCAACACTGATTCTTCGCTGTAGTAAGCATACTTATTCGAAATGGCGCAATCGGCTGGTAGACAATGTGTGATTCGGCAGAACGATGCGAAAAGTTTGAGTGATGTTGGTGTGGCCAATCTTTCGATATGGGGCTCCCCTAATCCTTCTTGTACTTGGCTGGAAACTTCAGGAAATAACAGTTAATCGATTTGTTGGTGCCCCAGTAGTCAGGTTCCTTTCCCATCAGTCTTTGCGGTTTTTTCACTTTATGGCTTCAAGTGTAATTAACTGTGTTTTGTCTGCGTACGGCAGCGATTGTTCAGTGGCAACATGGATGTTGCCGTCTCTGATAACGATACTGGCGCTGATTTTATATATAGACATATGA
This sequence comes from Opisthorchis viverrini, assembly GCF_000715545.1. NCBI lineage: Eukaryota > Metazoa > Platyhelminthes > Trematoda > Opisthorchiida > Opisthorchiidae > Opisthorchis > Opisthorchis viverrini. The sequence goes on along the minus strand of NW_008754488.1, from coordinate 157 downwards.
AAGTATATGTGTAGGTGTACTATAGGTGTTGTAAAGGATGGTCATAGCATGCCTTCGGTGTTTTACTGTACTAATATGGAAATTTGGGATGCGTATATCATTGCTCTCATGACTGATAAAGTATTCCTCCAAGGGGGTGAGATGGCTCAAGTGGTTA
>NW_008754487.1:0-1530 GCF_000715545.1 Opisthorchis viverrini | reverse complement strand
AGTTGAACAATGTGCGCGCAGAAAATATTGAGTTCCAAGTAAAAAAGTTTAATGCGTAATAAATTTGTTTCCAATCAAGAAAAAAATTCAGAAGCATGCAATTTACCGAGTGCGATATTTTGCGGAGTTGGTGTAGGTGTTCAGTGATATTTCACATATTGTGTGCCAACACGCGACCTTATTATTTTGCGAGAAAAACGACCTCACACAAATTAAAATTGGCTAAGTTGGCGAAATATACACATTTGCTTGTTTCTGAGAGGCCGTCATCGTGAGTGATAAATTGGTATTTAGGGTTTAAAACTTATATTTTCGGCGCTAAATTTCATTTGATATCTCATGCTTTGTTCGCAGCGTTCGCAGTCAGTATTTCGCGCAATTCGAGCCTTATATCTTTGCCAGTCACAATATTGCTGGGTAAAATTAGCAATATTTTTTTCAAATATTTCATCATCCATCAACCACTTACATCAGTCTTTTGGTCGGCGGCATACTTCGCGATAAGCTGCGACATGCATCTACAGAGTTGTGCTCTAAGCAATATACTATTCAACGCCTATGTCATATTTTTCCGTTTCTGAAGAATGATATAGAGAAACATAATTTCTACCCTTAATGTGTACGGTATTTTGGGTGGCATGGATCATCGCCAACGTGCGTAGAAGACTTGGAGCCATACCGGCATCCAATCGGCAGTATTGCTTCACGTATCCTAAGCGTTACGTCATGAATGTGTTGATTTTAACTTATTTTTGTGCGTGTTCTATAAGAATCTCGTTGGCTAAATGTACAGTTTGAATTTATTTGCACTGAGCTCTAAACCTGGCAAGTATTTATTTACCATGCATTCACACATTAGTCTGAAATGCATTTCAAGCCCGCATCTAACTTTCTTACAAGCGGTGAAAATAAATGGTGCAATTTACTTAAAAAATTTTGCAATCTGCTTTCTTGGGTAAAAGGAGTAACCAGATGGTAGAACGTGTGTGACCTTTCACTTTCGATGTCAAAACCTGTGGGCATGCAGCTATGCATTATACGGTTATTCTAATTGCTAAACCAATTTAAGGTCCGTGCAATTATGAAACGGTTACCGGTTTTAAGTGATGAGGATGAATTTATTCACTAAATTACCAAAATCATTTCTGAGAGCGTTGAAACAAAACTGCAAGCCACATTGTACTTAAGGGGGGAAAACATCCTTTGATAATGACACGCAGAATTAGCGAAGGCAAAATCTGGCAAAACATCGTATACCAAGCACGTGTTTATGAAATCCTTATTATCCTATCAGGGCAGGATATGTGCGAGCGCGTTGCATAATTTACGATGATCGTTCCTATGTCCTCATAAGTGTGCATGTCGGGATATTGATGGTCGTTATATGCAAACCTCAACGCTTCGGTTAACCTAGTAGAAAGGTAAATGCAAGTAGTTTTTTTATTTTTTAACTCAATCAGGATTGTTTTCCCGGATTTTCTGTGTTGATTGTTGGTTAAAGGTAGATGCAAGTACCCAGCTGAAATTGCC
>NW_008754486.1:0-1530 GCF_000715545.1 Opisthorchis viverrini | reverse complement strand
AACCAAAGCCTTTGGATCAAACGCCTGGCTACAAAGTAGCAGTGTTTGGTGGGGAATAATAGAGCATCACCTTTTTTGAAGAAAAAAGCGCCACGCGTGTTCCAACCCCCGACCCGTCACATCTAGGTCAGGTCTAATCTCTGTTTGACGTACAACCAGTAAGCGCACCCGATCCACCGGAAAAGTGGATGATGGAGTAAAGTCCTACTAAGCGGAGTCTTATGGATAACTTCTTTTGGCCACGCTGACGACATTGGTCTTTTTGGCGCTCCTTTTGACAGCGTCAGGCCTGCACTCGATCGTATTTGTGAGCACCCCACAGTGGTCGTTCTTGGGCTTAACACAAACAAATTTTTTTCGAACTGTTGCGGCTCATCCCAGAACACCACTAGTTCTGGGAGACCATATGATCGGAACAACTCGAACCAAGCTGTTTTCCCTTGTCCTACTTCGTGGATGTGTGGCCTGGTCTCTAATTTTCAACAGTGTTCGATGGCTCATAGTGTTTGACCATTAGTGTTTGCGAATCACCCTTACGAAGGGACGGCCCCATTGATTGTCCAAAATAATGTTTGATGTTGCTGTTGGGTGCGCTGGTGGTCAGCCGCAAGCATGTTTTTTCACTATCGGATCAGATATCAGTTTGCGATGCTTGTCGCTTGGAGCCAAGTGGCATCGAAATATGTGGTAACCGTCGCACTTGGAGAGTTATAATCGGTGACATCTTTGGGAACGGATCGTCCTAACACAGGAGCTAGCCGCAGTACACTAAATACGTGTTCCGCGCAACATAGCAACCACAGACACGACTCTCCTTAATGAATACGGTGGAGTAGCCAAACGACTTATACCGAATCTGAGTCAAATCATGAGCTTGTGGTCAACTCGCTCGTGTTTGCTACGTCATTCTGAGGCGGATGAATATGCTGAAACGTGGAAAATGAAGAAAGCAGGTTGTGGATGGATATGAAAACAGCGTGAACTTTAGAGCGAGATCTCGGATGAGATGATGCGCGATAGATTTACGACATGATTCGACTTTCCCTCGTGACTCGGACCAAGGGGCATTTCCAACTTTTCCGTAATTTATTGGGAATTATTCTTCTTTCGGACTTCTCTCTTGCGATTCCTGTTTCTCTAGTCAGTTTGTTTCGGAGTTCATCTCTCATCTAGGATTCCAGCAATCTTTGATCCCATAGTGTTCACCAGCCAATCAATTGGGTTTATCAGCTATAAATCATGTACCTCGGGTACATTGGTTCCATCTGTTGCAGGTTCGATTGCCGGAAGGTGGCATAGCGTGGGAGATACGGCCAAGCATTGAAGGCTATGGCGTGTTCAGTTAGTTCTGGGCAGCTGCGGATTAGGAGTGCTAGCTTTGATGCAGGAGTACCACTGACTATGCGATTTGGCCATTTCCTTCAGTGTCGTTAACCATTGATGTTTGAGTTGCGGGATCTCCATTCAGAGAGGCAGCAGTCGTTGGTCCAACTAAGTTTACTGGTCATCGTTTTCACACTTCGTTCCAAG
>NW_008754485.1:0-1531 GCF_000715545.1 Opisthorchis viverrini | reverse complement strand
TGGGACTGTTATATTTGGAGAATATTCAAGGAATCAAATTCCTGGGAGAGTTCACCACGTTCCCTTGGTCCCTACTTCACCACCTGTCAAAAACTGGATCGTCCGGGTCGAAAGGTGAGTACCAGGAAAATACCATGCGCGTAATTTTCTACCTTGGTGTTGTATAATTCTATTCATTTGTTATTGATCAGCGGTTAGAGTACGGTTTCCCTAACAGAAGGTCCGTGGTTTGAATCTGACCTCTGCCATCAACTTGTCCTGTCAAGGCTGATAAATCTGGCAGTAACCCAGTCTTTGGGCTTCCTTAGGGTTACATGGCAGTTAGGCACCGAAAGGAAGTGACAGGTGAACCAGGTTGCAATCAGGCAAACTCTGACCAAACTGACCGAATTTCGAAGACTTTGACCATGAGTTGAGGATATCCATGTTCGGGGCACTACTTTGAGCCATGGCTTTCCGATGTGAACCGCTTAAATACGCTTGATTGCACACGGGAGATTCAGATTAAACTGAGTCGAAGGCCACTGAAGTTTAATCACAAAAGAATCCGACACTACCTATTTTTGATCGGGTAAAGCCTGTATCAGATGTTTTTGCAGCTGAGTGGAGCTTACATATCCATTTCGAAGTGCAGCAGCCGTACTTGATTTTAAAATCTAAGAATTCTTCTGAAATAAGTTAGGACTGGGATTTAAGCATTGATGCTGTAGGAGTTGTCAGTTTTACTTGATTTTTATACTTAGACTACAATGAATCGTACTGGAAGGAGACAAGTGATGCCTCCTCGGTATGCGCGTCCCTGCTTTTCGTAGCTAAACTGGAGTGGCAGCAGAAAGTTCAGAGCATCGGTTCAAACTGGGAGACCGAACTCAGTAAATTTGGAGCTTACATTGTCGTTTTTAGGTCGTCGGATCGATCCACGGCCAATAAGCGGAGGGCCAGATTAACGTAAACCTTTCAGTTTCATTGATATCAAAAGCCAGAAATCCTTAAATGGGGGATGATGGGGCACTATTTCAATTAAGTACCAATAACGCCGTGAACTATGTTCAGTCGGACGACAATGAGTTTGGCGGTGAGAGGGAATTCGAAACTGTTGACAGGGGGAACCTCAGATAACGGGCACATCATGGCGGTTCCGAATTTTACTAGGAAATTTTGGCTTGCTGATGTGCGCAGGTAGGTTCTACGAGAATTTTTTGAAGGAAAGTGCACTCGCAGATCTGGAGTCTGACCCAGTTGACAAAATGTCTTCTGCTACCACGCCAGTTGCCATGGAATCTCAATAGTTGACGTAACTATTTGTAAAAGTCCCCAAGTTGGAAGAATATTTGATACGTTTTCTCCATTTATCTATGACAAAAAAAGCCGGAAAAACATAACTGACTGTGACTAAACTGCCTTGAACTAGAACAAAAACGCCGGTGAAACCGATCGAATTTAGCCCCCAACTAGTTCTTCCCAATCCACTGGTCTAAGTACTTGATCAGCCATACTGACCAATAAAATCTCTGAACCCAGATGTGCGAGA
>NW_008754484.1:0-1532 GCF_000715545.1 Opisthorchis viverrini | reverse complement strand
TCAAAAGCGACACATCAACTATCAACCCTTGTCGCGAACATTCGTATTGTGATTTGACCGCTACAAACCAGAGTACTTTCGAGAATCGCCGCAATAACAAGGTCAAGCTGTCAAACAGGGCGCGCACTTTCAAATTCTGGTATTTGTCGCGTACGGAGGCGAGATGACCCAGGTGTTTAGAGTGCAAATTTACCGGCTGGAAGGTCCGTGGTTCGAAACTGACCTCTGCCACTTGACATCCCCTGTATTGGCTTCGGTGAACTGGCAGCGTCCCAGCCCTCGTACAACCTTCGGGTGGCATGGCAGTTAGGCATCGAAAGGATGCTACAGCTGAGCGATTTTTTGCTGAGTACCAGCGTCAGTTTCTATCGATCGATCGATCCGAACCGATCTGCTGTGCAGTACCCTCACAGAGGTTCTCAAGAAAGCAGATAGAGTGCACAACGACCAGCATAGTTTGGGACCGGAATAGCTCCACAAGCTTGGATGGTCGAAGATAATCTTCTAAATTTTGGGAAAATCGGTAGCAGTTTGATACTGACATTATGGGTCTCCGATGGTGCCATATTGTCACCTCACACCAGATAGATTCCCTTACCGAGNCATATTGTCACCTCACACCAGATAGATTCCCTTACCGAGACCGCTTTAGTGCTCACAGTTAGGCGCTGCTATGGCCAAAGAGCCGATCTCGCCCGCGCTTGTCAGCAGATCGGGCCGCTTGCCGGCCCAGTATCAAGGTGAGCTCTGATTGGTCGAATGTATGGACCCAATAGCCAATCACGTTTTAGTATCAACAGGATGCCGGTTGCCAATGTCGCGTCCAGGTGTCGAAATTTCCAGAATGTTGTCATCTTATACACTTTATATACGGTACGCTGTACGAATACTGAACTAGTTTTGAGCGCCTAACACACGTTGTACACTTTTTTGACAAGAATACCAGCTCCTAACTTTCAGACCGAGAACTGACATAAGGCATTACATCTGGGTTATGTCTTTCTCTGTCATACATAAGTTTGTACTAAAAAACTTACCACATAACTAGCAATATGACAAGTTTGTTTTGGACAGATTACTCAGTATCCTTCATCCAGACAGAATTCTCATGACGCATTAATGGGGAGCCTGGTGAATGGGTCCCTAGTTTTCCCCACTTTAAAATCTGCTAGAGTGACCTAGTTTAACCAAGGATCTCTTCTTGCAGCGTCAGTTTTCTTGTTCAAAGTTTTCTTGTTCCTGGCATAGTAACTGTGGATGTACCGTTGGAATCGCGCACTCAAACAAGAATCTTTTTGTGCCACTAAACGATGGTTCCTTTCAGTTTAGAAAAGATGTCCGATGTCTCTGTACTGAATGGTTGGATCTGCTCGTTGAGTGACTGGATAATAGGTGAACTCAGAAGAGTACAGCGTAGGATTGAACAGACTACATTGCGACGGTCACAAATTCCGCAGGTCGTATAGCAAACTATCTACGATATCATGAAAATATTGATAACAGTGATGATCGTTCAGCTGTAACACTCTCTC
>NW_008754483.1:0-1533 GCF_000715545.1 Opisthorchis viverrini | reverse complement strand
CACGTGACATTTCGAAACCGATTGGGGAAACCGTTCCAGCTGCGAGTGAAGTGAACCAGGAAGAAGTGGTGTTGCGGGTTTGTACGTGCTTGAGCGGACACCATAAGGATGCAGGATTTACGAAATTTATAGCGCGTTTGTGACTGTACGTTTGACCTAGCCTCTCCGACAAAAGCATTTCGGCACGGCAGACTTAACACAGTCAAATATAGCCTTGACCATCTGAGACATAATGGGTGGAGGCCCGCGGTCATACAGCGGGAGTGATGACAAAGGGCTATGTGAATAACGTTTTGGTGAACGAACGCCGGACTTTCTCGAGTGCCAGCCTACAACTACATGTATTCAGAGAAGAGAAAACAGGGCAGAAGGCTGCGGTCGGTCGCATGCTTGACATGAAAATTGTACCCTTTTTCTCGAACGTGGAAGGAGCGTTATATTGGTATAAAAAGAGCCGGCCATATCTCAACATCTTTCTTTGTTTCCGTCATTTACTTGTTGCTTGTTAATTTTCTGTCTGCTTCTGCAATCCAGACGACGGAAATTCTTCCGGCCTGCTGACGCTGAATATGCAGTCAATAATTCCGTCCTATTTTGGGGAATCAAACCTGAACCTAAAAATTCAGGTCACCAGGCCGAATACATGGGTAAATTTTCCGATGAAGTGGTTTCATTCGTTCTGGTGGATTGGCTAGAGGTGAGATAACTGCACAAATCGTGGGGGCTAGTATAGCCTTTGCTAACCTTGTGAACATTAGTCATCGATTTGATGCGATCAGCCTTTGAGAGAGGACTGTTCAAATCACACTGCTTGATTCAGATAAGTGTGCCCAACACACCGTATTTTATCACGAAATTTCATCACCAGTGTCACAGAAACCCTGGCAAAATCTATTGGGAACACCACATTAGCTATTGTGATGCTATTCTTAGGTGGAGAGGCCTCCCATGCAACCGACGATCCTCCGACGCTGCATGTCAGATGGTAGTTGACGTCAAGAAGCTTTGATTTGAATCCATTCCGAGTGGAATCAACCTGAAAATAGCGTACAAAAGCACCAACTACCGGACATGGTTGGGCTGATAACTGCTGCATCTGTCGATGGAGAACACAGGGATAACAATTTCGATTATTAACGACGCTGAAGGATTCGCTTCTTCGGTGGCGCATCTTCGTCAGTGTTGTTACCCTCGATGCGTGTCCAGCTTTCTGCTCTCAAATTTATTTGGCACCATTCAATTGACAATCCCATTTCCTCCAACATCTAGCCACATTTTTCTTTTTTCTCCTGGAACCGTAGTTCATTTAAGCTTGCCACTTTGAAACCGTGGAAGGACTTGAGGCCTGCAATGATCCAACTGGATACACCGCTATGAACATATTTCCACAATTTCTAGCCATGCATCGGAAACCAAGGGCGAGCGGTGAAACCAAGACCAGCGGGAACAGATTGTGTTGTGATATGGTCTGGGGATCGTGAATTCAGCAAGATATTTTATGTAAGCCCCCACCATGTCCGTTTTTTGCAGGCT
>NW_008754482.1:0-1533 GCF_000715545.1 Opisthorchis viverrini | reverse complement strand
AAGAGCTGAGTTAAACTGTACAGGTGTTTTTATCCCTGTTGGAAATCAACAGTAATTCACATCTCACGAAACGTAGTCGGTTCGTTTTACTCAGAGTAGCTTGCGCGTCCCCCCTTCGAACAGGGACCTCCACCTGGTGATGACAGCTGGCTGCGGTCGAAACTGCCGTGCCATTCGGTCCTTTTCACTTGCTCTCATTCAGTAAGAGTCGTTGAATTATGGACGCTTTCATTCTGTTAAAATGAATAGTAACTGAAACGTTTGGGTATCAAGTACTTTCATCCAGAAGTGTCAGTTATTCTCCAGTCGACTCAAGGTGTTGGCTAACTGTGTTTTGAAAAAGGCCAAAATTACCTGTCGGAAGGGGTATGGAAAGTGACCAGAGTTCAGCACAGTGATAACAGTAACTTCCTTCGGTGGAACCTCCTAAGGGTCACAAACAGTAGAATTTAAATTTCAAATTTATATTACAGAAAACGGCCTAAAACGTCTGAATTTTTCGAATTGTGTCTGACAACCGCCCTATACTACAGTACCACATTTTACTATGTCACCTTAGTTTATGCTTCCTCAAACAAATAATTCTCTAAACATGAACCTAATTTTTGGGTGAACAAGGTGCGTTTCGTTTTTTCCTTGACATAACATACTACTTAAAGGGCTTAAAGTGGTCCATTGCCGGTTTTATCCATCTTGGGACTCACCAGGTAGGAATAGTCCCACAACCCCCGTCAACCCTAGACATCGAATCGGATACAAGGTACACTCAAATCACATTGTACCGGGGGAATGAATGACTGGTATTCACGAAAATAAAATGAACGTTTGTCTACCTGATGGACCTCATAAAGGGCGAATCCAGTGGTGGGCTATCGAGAAAGTTTAAGCAACCTTACGAGTAGATTGTTTTGTTGAGAAAAGATAGTGCATTGCTTCGAATGTTGTGCAAAATGAAAGGGCAAGCAGAATATTGGCATTAAAGCAGCCGGAGAATGTTACACACGAGTCTGTCGTCACAATCACCATCATCTGCAAGTCAACCTATTTTAGCAGGTTGCATTTCTATCCACATTAATCAGCATTTGCATAAACGTTTTGCTGGGAAGGCCCAATTCCATGCTCCGTTCTTTTCGTTCGCCAGTCTCCGTAAACGGTTCGCAGTGAAGAGTGACGATTTTGTTGTTTCCCCCACAAACACATGTTACTATTGCCTACTCTCTCACACGCACATGTTTCAAACATATCTACTGGCCGTCGGGGGAAATGACAATCATATCGACCGTTCGGTATACTCATTAATTTGAACTTGAAGATGGACAATAAAGGAGCATCAATTTTTCTCTGAGAGGGAAACTAATTTGGTTGACGGGCCAAGCGTTTCATTGTTTATGTTCAGGTTTGGAAACGCTAGTTGGTGGAAAAGTAATAAAAAAGCAGGTGTTTTTCGTGCTTCACATGAACGTTCTACGCGAGTTTCCAACCTCCAGAAAAACTTGTTCAAAATCGAGTCACTTCGATGAATAGTGCCAAAAA
>NW_008754481.1:0-1533 GCF_000715545.1 Opisthorchis viverrini | reverse complement strand
GTTACTCGTTCATGAATGAACAACTTCCCGTTTTGCAGTGCACCAACAACAACCAGCCTTACTACCTCTGAAAACTCAAATTGACTATGTCTCTATTGGAGCAGTGGTAGAACCATGAACGGGATGAACGTCTGTCAATAATAAACGAACTTCTGACTCCCATTTTCTGCCGCCGCCTTACCGGTCAGTTAAATCCGTTTGCAGATATTCGTCTGGCTTTCGCGCCAGCTGGTGTGTTGAAAAAGTGTGCAAAACGTTCCGCAGGAATTAACTGGAACCAATGCAATGTCTGAGTGCAGAATGTCTTGTGAATGGATATTTCGACCACAGGTGAGCAGCTAACGCGAGGCTGTTCAGCTTGACAAGTAACTGAGAAGTTGGTGCTCGCAAAAGTTCAGTAGATCGTGCCACATGAGTGGATCCACCTATTCTAACTGTCTCAACATTTGGAATAATTGACTGAACAGTCGTGGTAATGCAATCGACGATAGACGAATGGAAACTGACAAAACTTGGAGCAGGCTGTTGGGTAGTAAGGACAACTAATTTGTAGTGCTTCGAGACAGCAATGAGATGGTGAAGCTCTAAATGAAACTTCAAGCAATGTTATAAATTGAGCAGAATTGTTCTGGTTTAACAGGCTAGTTCGATATCAGTTATGGTGGTTTTCTGAGGAACCAAGTATGGGTTGAAACGATTATTCATCACACCTTTTGACTTTGAATCTTGTCATTTGTTCATCAACATGTTCAATATGTAAAAGCTGCTTGGCTTTTGCGGAGAATTGAGGCATTGGGATTCGGATTTCTTGAGTTGTTTTGGAGTGCTCTCTGGGATTTTGGCTCCTAAGTGGACGTTTGTTCTGCCAGTGCAACGGGATTAGTCGATACAATCACATTGGTGTACTAGTTCGGATTTGTTGGCCAAAGGCACATTCGTTTGGAAGAGATGCGCGTGGTTACTCTAGGTACTTTGGGCATTTGGTGAGCGTTTTAGATTCGTTTGATGGCTTCTAATACGGTGTTGTTTTATCTCCTCTGAATGGTAACGGGAGGTACACCGGGTTTTTGAAATGCCAGGAGCACCCCGTATTTTTCTTGATGTTCTCAGTAGTTGTGTGTGAATCTGAGTGGATACCTCTTTTCAATCGGTCACTGTGTAGTTGCATCCCCTACTCTACAGTGGGAACCAGCGTAGATGCAACATGTATCATCTGAGTCAGGCTGTGGAATCTATTGAACTTCTCGGTGTATGAGAAGTGATTGAGGGCTACTTCATTATTTCGTTTGCACTTCGATGCTTTTCAGCATGCAAAGGGCTCTCCGATGAAGTCAAACACTGACTTACATAGCGACCTAGAATACCTCGATCATGATGTCATAGTGTAACCCTTAGTCCCTTTTGTTTCGTCCTAATTCCACTTGTTTTCACGGATTTTATTTTGTCGTTTGTTTCTGTGCTTTAAATTCCGTGAGATATGGTGACGGAAATGTGCTAGCGGCGGTTAGCTCCGGGTTAGGCGTTTGGGGCACT
>NW_008754480.1:0-1534 GCF_000715545.1 Opisthorchis viverrini | reverse complement strand
GAATTGTTCTGAACACCCATTGGTTATACTACAACAGCAGCGGACACGGCCGCACGTCCTGCGCAACAGAGAGGCCTGACAGTATTCAATTATAAATCAAACGACGTAAATTCGTCACATTATGTATCAATGGCACACCAGTTACCCTCCAACTGGATACAGGTTCTGACCTCACTCTGATTTCAAAACGAACCTGGAACGAAATTGGAAAGCCACCAGTGGAACCCACAAAGTGCATCGTTCGTAATGCATCTGGTGGAAGCCTCAAACTGACCGGGAAGCTGAACTGTTCCGTAACGTTCAAGGGGATTCATCTCAATGGCACTTGCTACCTCACGGACTACACAGGCCTTGATCTCTTGGGGCTGGGTCGGATTAATGAGCTTCAATTGTTGGATGAACCCCTCAATGCCGTTTGTGACGAAACAACTGCAAATGGCCCCGATACGTTCACGAGAACATCACGTCCTGACGATTTTGTGGTCGCTACAGTTACAGCCAAACCGGAGACCAGATGGAACATACGCGACACAGCGACTATTCAGCCTCGGGCGTCAGGTACCGGCAGCCCTCCCGCCTCAGTCCAATTTGGTGAACCCTGCCAGCAGCCAGCAACCTTTCACCCGCGATCTGAACCCCTCAGTTTACAGTTGCAGGTTCAGGTGGATCGTGCTACTCCTATCTGAAAAGTCAAGGAAGGGGGGACAGCAGAAAAGACGCCACAACAGTCACACAGAGACCAGCAATTGGTTCAAAGATATGGGGAATGCTATCCACGGTGGACGCAGGGTCGATTATGTCAAACACGAGGCACACGTAAGATCGTCAGCGCAGCCGCGTCATGTAAACCAACTTCAGGTAACAGACTGCGGCTCGGTGAGGGGACCACGTCGCATGGGACACCAGACAGTCATGATGTACCTCCTAAGTGGAGGGTACCATATCCCAGATCGGCATGTACACAGCCTTAGCGGCGAACTGAAATGCGACAGCAACTCCATGAATCGTCACAGTGGAGTCCAAAGCAGCAGTCGGTTGAACAGCCCTCTCAAGGGGGAGGTGTTCGGGGGCAGCAAGCGGGATTCCGACCTGGTAGGGGTTGTGTTGACCAAATCTTCACACTGCGTCAGGTGCTAGAACACCATACGTATAAACGACCCACGATTCTAGTATTCCTGGATTTCCGAGGCGCATTCGACTCGGTTGATCGGTCTGCTCTTCCTGAGACGCTTGTTGACCAAGGAATGCCCCGGAAGTTTGTAAACATAATACGTTCTTTGTATTCTCAGACTTCCGGACGTGTGAGAGTATACGGATAGTTCTCCAAAAGCTTCCGTACACAAAGCGGTGTCCGTCAGGGATGCCCACTCTCTCCATTCCTTTTTAACTTCGTGATCGATGTAATAATGATACGAAAGCTGGAGGGTCTCCAAAAGCCCGGTGTTCAAATAGCCTGTGAAGAAAACCTTATCGATCTGGAATATGCGGACGGTAGAGGAAATATATGGTTGTGCACGAGTGGATAAATTTTATC
>NW_008754479.1:0-1534 GCF_000715545.1 Opisthorchis viverrini | reverse complement strand
CCCACGGCACCACTAATAGACCTTTTGCAGCCGCTCCCCTCTTATCCACCTCTCTCTAGTTAGACGAAAACCTGATAACCTAGCTATACGACCACTGTCGGACTGTGCGCCTTGTCAAGGCCATCGATGCTTCATCTGTGGCGTTTTGTGCCCTTATTTCGCTTCCACTGTAACATCACCTATTTCGTCAGTGGATAATCGTTTTTTTGTTTGAATACGAAAAACTACAAAAGCGCGCACTTGTACAATTTCACAGAATACAAGCGTGGTCAAGTGCTTCGACTCTTCTGATTTCGCTCGCGCTTGCGGCGGTCACTCGCGAGTCTCATGTGCTAACTCTGGTATCAAAACATTTCAGACCATCTTCGGAATCTATTTTATTTGGGAGCAGTTCAGAAGAAGACCCTCGGACAACCATAATTGGATTATTGTTTATTCGTTGAACTGGGCCAACGACAAATTATTTTAAAGAGATCGATAGTCAGTGAGTCTGTTCCATCTGACTTCTTTATTATTGTATACCCAGCCTAGCGTTATTATTTTTATTTCTTTGTCACACACTCCTGGTAAATAACTTATTGGGTAGCCAGTCCACTACACCTCACATGAATAAATGAGGTGCCGCTGTTGCAATTCTGGTGGTGGTGCAAGTGGCGTTTTTTGCGTCCATTTATCATGACGCCGTTGACCTTCCCTGCTTTTCGTCCTCCTTTTCTGTCCCTGTCAGGTTTTCATCTGGCGTTCACTTTCAACTACTCAGCTTCTGAACGTTTATTAGTATTTACACTCAATCCCTACCGCGCACAATCTGTCGAATAGTGTGACAATTGAGTCCAGCCCGCTTTTTCCTGTAATTGCCAGTCGCGTTGATCAGTTTGCTAAATTGGCTCCTCTAGCGGCCAGTGTTAACGTGCTTCCTCGTGTTTTATCTGCTCTCAAACGGGATGTGGCTCGCATCATGGATTCGTTTGGCTACTCATGCTACCTAGATGTGCCCACCTTTAAAGACAGCAGTCCAAAAATAATTTTTGGCTTCACTCAATTGGCATCTCTTGTTCGAGGGAATTCCCGTCTCTTTTTTATTTGCAACTACCTTCAAAACCGGCCCGACCAAATCACTAAATTCTTGATCAGTATCAAGGTGTCGCGTTACCCAATAAATTTTAAAATATTCGTTTCCTTTCAACTGCTACTTCTGGGAGGACTTATCTGCATATTCATAGCGCATATAATGGATAAGCAACTGCGTGACAGTTGAGGTTTCGATGTTAAACGGACGCTGATGACAGAGCGCTTTTTCGAATTCGGCTGGTTGCCAATTTGGGTAAGCTGGTATTTCATCAAAGCTCCGGTGGGAATTTCTCGCACCATAACCAAGTGCAGGACGGGTAGTCTTTCCCACACCCGCAGGACGTCCGTTCCGAGGGTGCCCGGGTGTAAGGGGCAAACAGAAGCTTTTAGTGTAGCCTAATACCAGAACCTCCGGGAAGGTAAAACAAATTCGAAGCTGGGTTTCTATACGGTAATATTAATG
>NW_008754478.1:0-1535 GCF_000715545.1 Opisthorchis viverrini | reverse complement strand
CATACCCGTGATATACATGTAGGTGCTAGGCCCTAATCACTAATTCACCGAATGTAAACTCAGAGTTCAACTAGATAAATTCAGTAACAGTGTTTTGCGAAGCAAGAGAATTGGAAATGGTGATCTGCTATCGAGTAATGGACGTCCGTTTGGATGGCTTAAGTTCTCGGTGAAAATACGATCCGGTTTTGTGAGGACCATACAAATCAAAGATGACTTATGTTGCCGTTCGATTCAAACTGTGTTCACTCAGCATTTGAGTGCGACAGAGCCTCACAGGCACTTAGATTCATTTTTCGCCACTAAAGAGCCTTCAGGATGCGTCGAAATCATCAAGAACTTATATTGCTTCGTTCAGAACCAAGCGGTCAAATCACGTATTAGAGCATTGTGAATGTCACTGAACTGCGCTCCGTGGTCGGAACTTTCAGTGTCTACTCGATTCATATTCGGACTCTTCCCACTGAAATCTACCATAGGACAGCTTAATGCAAACTGTCTTGGCCAGTACAATACGAATCAAGTTGGATGGACACGTTGAAAACCGTGTGAAATGTGATGAGGAGGATGGGGAAAACGAAGCCCTCTTGCACTTATTCCTCATGGACCTGGATCCACCGAGAGAACAACTCACTGCGTAAGCATGGCCAAGCCCACTATTGTGTATGACATCCTCACCAACACATGACCATATTCAATGAGTGTTGACTTTAAATCGGTCGCGTAAACATGGGGTGGTGAGACGCTTTGTCGTAGGCATATTTAAGCTGGATCTCTATTCTCCACCACGGTGAACAGCTTCCTCAAATACTGAGCTAGTCTGATGTAAAATCCTAAATTCCAATGCACCTTACTTCCATGTTGGGAAACGATCCGTCAGTCGCACAGTGAGTAAACAAGTGGGTACATTCTGTATCAAACGTGCCCACGCTTCATGAACTTGAACGAAACGAATTTATGCTCCCTTGAGTGGATATCTTGCGGCCATAACGAAAGCAGAGGGAAAATATGGGAAATCAAAATTAGAGGCGTAGTGCATCCTGATGTTCAGTTTCACGTAGCAAAGTGAAGCTCATTTAACAGAACTATAGATGTTCTGGTATCGGATTTTTCTCAAGAACCTTATCCATTCTTTTGTAAATTCGTATGATCTTTCCGGAAAATAAAGTCAGGTTTCACCCCATCCTCCAGACCAGAAGACGATGGTATTTTTAAAGAAGATGCTCATTGCGGAGAACATCTTTGTCCGAGGATGCAGACATAATGACATTTACGCACGCAAGGCATTTTCCGACAAAGCGGGGAGAAGCTCCCCATAACTTCATTTCACACCAACTGAGGCGTCCGTTCCTCCTAGCAGCGACATTCTGCGCATTACCACGTGCGTTGTGTTCGAATTTTCCACATTTTGATATTGTGATACCCCATGCTTTTCTTCTTCTTACCCTAGGAGAAACATTGGTTGTTTTCAACCGGTGCTAGAAGGCTAAATGCTAAATTAGTCTGGAGAAAGCGATCAAGGTGAGTAGTAAATA
>NW_008754477.1:0-1536 GCF_000715545.1 Opisthorchis viverrini | reverse complement strand
AACTTGGTGTGTCCCTATAGGCACTCAGCATTGAGTGGCTCGGTGAGTTTGCTTTAATGAAACATCCAACCCAATGGGAATGATGGTCATTAGGACGAAAATTCTGACTACTTACAAGCAATCAACACATCTGTATAAACCAGCAGATAACCGTAGTAATTTCTACACAAAATCAAATTTTTCAGCTGTGCAACTCTGTTGGCGAACACGTTATTCCGTGGACAACCGCCTTAACCCTCAACTTAAGCGGTATTCCGATTACCGGTCACTAAACTCCTACTGGAAATGTCGCAGGCTACTGGGTTGTGGTGGTAATTGCCCGGTTGCAACACACTTTAAATGCATGCTGACCACGCAACGCACCCGAGATGATGCCATGTTAGCCCAATCCAAAGAGGAGCAGTCGATTTGGGGAGGCTAGGTTAGAACCATGAACATTGAGGTCAATAATGTCCCGCCTCAACCACTGAGCTCCCTCGAGCGCAAGCTGTCCCTAGCTGGACAAAAACATCTCCTGGTTACACTTTGCGTGATCCAGACACACATTCTTTGTTCTGGATCAAATCGCAATCAGAACGGTGAAGCGCAACGATTTTGGTTGCACATTGCAAATAATATCATCCTAAATTTCCAAACAAATAAATTTGAGTTTCTCATCGACAATCGAATCACCTGCAAGTTTTAGCGAATTTTCCCCTCGAATTTCAATAGTAGCGATCCGAAAGTTGGCGTGACAAGTATTTCTTTTCCATTTTGGCACGCTGCCGGTAGCTTTACACTTGGATATCCGACACGCCTCATGACGACTCGCGTCGGCACAAACCGCGGAGCTTTTGACAAACAGACAGGTTAACCATTTGTCCTCAGACGCAACCACCACGCTCAGATAAATGGCCACTGTCTGACTTGGTGGCACACAGTGTATCAAACTGGATGAGTCAGTTGATTTGACCTGGTGGTTAGCCGTCGCTCGGTGAGCCATAACCGCACTTGGTCTGTTAGTTTTCTTCGATTCCTAAGCGAGCGAAGTCGCGGTGATTGGTCGTTGATGAAATAGGTCTGGTAGTGCCACATACATCTTTCGCTGAACGCTGACGAACAAATGAACAAATCTGAATCACATAATCTCAGATAAGTCATTTGTCTTCGACGGATATGCTCAGCAACACGGGTGCCACTCGAACAGCATGGTAGCCATGAGGGGTTTTAGGTCATGCGTAGCAAACTATAGAGTTACCATTCGGTTGAGACATAGTCAAGACGATCACACGTGATACCCATGTGGGCAACTATTCCCCGAGTATATCTGCACCGTTCGCATCGTGGCACCTATCCACGAATGAAGGATTGAAATGGAGCCGTCAATGAAAATCGACGAGGAGGAACCTTGTTGTCCTGTTTGAGTATCCTCTCCCAACGCAATTATCCTCGGAATTCGATATTGTAGGTCGCTGGTCTTAGACGTGTCCGCAAATCTGTTCCATGTTATATATCCTATTGTTTCCCATGAACTTTGACCCAAATTTTTTCAAACCC
>NW_008754476.1:0-1536 GCF_000715545.1 Opisthorchis viverrini | reverse complement strand
ATGTCCTCGAGCTGAATGTGCTGCACACATTCCTATTTCTCTCTTTAGAACGTTTTCCCGTGAATAACCATAGGGTACATGTGTTACTCAGGTGGATTCACTCCGCCTGTCACAAGCTCCAGTTTTCCGGTAAAACAAGGTTCTTGCGTTTTGAAAGACAATTTGACTGAGGATAATAACCACTGCATATAGTGGGGGCTTATGCGGATCTGCAAATACTCCTTACAGGTTGCACGTAGATAAATAGTTGTTCTATCAGTACAAAAATTTCAAGCCCTACACTGGTCCCAGAGGACAACTCAAATCGTGCTGATGAGTCTTTAAACATGCAACTTCTTCTGTTCTTTTGATTGGTTTGATGATTCTTTTATATACTTTAAACTGAATCTAAAAATCGGATCGCTCTACTCTGATAAACTGCATGAAACCAAGGAAACATTTTGAAATATCTGTATATTCTTCTATCAGCTACTCACGTAGCTTATAACACCGCTCAAGAAACTCTGTTCATCAGCTCTCTACAGAAAAACCTTCACACCCCAGACATATTTGTCGAATACAATAAGCAAACGATGGAAATAGCATTCATATCTATTCGAAAGTAAGCCGGAGCGCGTACACAAAGCGTAGGTCTATTTATGATCAGTTCTGTGCTTCGAATATTTGTAATGGAGGAAAGCGACCATAAAAATGCCGGAATGCAGCAGAATAGGAAGCAGCTGATAATTAGCCCACACTAAGTTATTTTCAAACTTGAGTGAATCCAGTTTCATTTGTTTGAGTTGGTTGAATCTGTTCAATCTGCCATTGGTCAACCAGTTTTTTGGAGTCAGTTACTTCCGACGTAGAAATCCATGATCCAACATAAGGGAGAAATTGATTTGAATCTTCCGGATTTTGAGTAACCAGGTGAATTCCATATGATAGACCTTTCAGCGAGGGTTCGGTTGTAGATGAGCTGCAAGAAGGCGTCTGGCCTAGCATTGCAGAGAACGCCTGAAGGGAACGTAATGGAAGATAAGACCAGCTCATTTAATAATTGTTTCTCCCAGAGATAAAAAGATTCATATAATTCATCTTTTGGCTTGCCCAATCGTGCAACAACGCAAAATATCGTTTGCGAACCTAGCTGCAAAGCATGCGCGCAGCATCTAAGCAAAAATATGGATCTACTAATAGGATATATATATTTTGGACCGCATTATCTCGAGAAGGAATATTTAATGGACGCGGTGCTGGATGCATCCACAAGTGATTTCAGATTATGGTGCACACACTTGCAGTCTTCCACCCAATGAAAGTACTACTCGGCTGGTTCAGTAATATGTTGCTGGTTGGTTGCTTCCGCCAAACCTCAGGTAAGTAGGTAGGAACTTTGATTTAACAAAAGGGGACACATGAGTGCGTCCGCTGGACCGCTGATTGTGATCTACGTCTAACTTATGAATAGGAATATATGAAATGATGAATTTCTACTTTACCGTGCTATTTTGGAAACAAAAGTATACTTTTTTGCCCCCAGTTCAGGATTTTTTT
>NW_008754475.1:486-1536 GCF_000715545.1 Opisthorchis viverrini | reverse complement strand
CTGATGTCACGCTGTCGATGATGATGAGTGCAAGAGATCGGTCAGAAACTACACACCTATGCACATTGCTTCTGAATCAACTGAATTGGGACTGGATAGGGGGATCAACGCTCTGAAAATGTTAATTTTCTCATGTCCCTGAGGACTTCTGTATAATGAATTCCACCTCAATGTTGTCAATTATTCCGGGCTCCAATTGGTCTCCTTCGGCGTGCAGCAAAATTACAGCTAAGTACCATAAAGCAACAAAGCTGAAAAACGGACCAATAAATTCACGAGGTGCTGTCACCCAACTAGCCAACCACATTGAGGGATAACAGAATCTGCAAATGCTATATAAACTCACGCAAGCAAATAGGAAATGCCCAGCCAAATGCGCACTGACGATGTTTCCTCGTATGATAACAAAACGTCTGCAAGTCAATTACTAAGATTGGCGAACAGACCGGTAGTCACGTGATCAACAACCAACAAAATTACTCGCTTCTAACCCCACAAATGACTGCTTTCTCAGTTATCAACCATCAACCAATGTCTACAACAAAGTTTAAGTGCCTTTTTCATCGGTCTCTAACGTGTATATGTAAATCAGACGACTTCATGGGCATTCAGAAAATTGGGTTTTTGAACCCTGAATGAGGTTAGTTAATGCTACATGATAACTTGGGAAATGGTGGTGTAAACAAAATTTAGAAGAACTTATCAATCGATTGAATATTGTTTCACAAGAGTGTGGTAAACAATCGTTGGGTTTATAATTTTGTCACGTTTTGTCGTTTTAGAGGAAGTTTGGTGCCAATCGGTAGATTTCTTGCTGGGCAATGTTTCGCTTTTGACACAAAAGCTTCGTCAAGCCAAGTGACTAGGTTTCGATGTTGGTCGAGATTTAAGTCGGAAGGAGAACCAATCAGCTAATCCAAGCAAAATCTCTGTTGGGTGCTGGCCGAGGGATTTTTGCGTGTTAGGGTGGGTTACGTTTTACTTTTGAAACGAAAGCTTTTCAGGCCAAGTGAATTGGTTACCAGGCTGATTTGTAAGGCGATAAGGTCT
>NW_008754475.1:0-481 GCF_000715545.1 Opisthorchis viverrini | reverse complement strand
TGAGTGTAGGTTAAAAGCTCTTGGCGCTTTGTGTTGATATCCAGGTCTTAAACTGACAGGTGAATCAAACACGGGGCTGTTTACAAAATGAAATACAGCGACTGCACTAGGGTCTTTCATCGGACAGAGCGGCAGAGGAGTTTACAACAGAATCGCATAGCTACCCCGAAGCCGCACAGTAACGCGGATGAATATCGGGCGTTGCTGGAAAACTCAGCAATGGCAGGACGCGCTAAACAACGCACAAAGTGTGAAGTTGTGAGTTGATGACTACAATTCGCGCCACAGAGACCGACCGCCTAGATGGTGAAAATCACCCAGAATCTGAGTGCCAACAGATTAGAAGGCGTAAATTTGGCAAGTATGTGTAGGGCGGTTGTAGGTTAGCCTAGCCAGCATTTGTCAGTGTGCAGCTATCAATGAAGAGGAGTCATCAACAGAAGTAACTTAAACCTGAAGTGCATAATCTAAGCTGACCCCC
>NW_008754474.1:0-1537 GCF_000715545.1 Opisthorchis viverrini | reverse complement strand
ATAGATAGATAGATAGATAGATAGAAATACGGACAAGATGGTTGAAGATATGAGGTCATCGATAGGTCTTTAGCAGGTTGTTAACCTATGTTCTCCTTGGTCACGTGGGCTTTTTCACTCCATGAAGTGTCTTTTGACTGACGGACAAGTCCAACTCGCTCGTTAATGTGTTCACTAAACTGCATGTGGTGCTCCGTATGGTACGGTCTATGGCGGTCTGTCAACCGTTCTCGATTGTTGATATACCAAGTTCCTGTCTGGTTCGATGTTACTTCTGTGAATGGCGCCGTCTAACACTAGCCAACAATGATTCCCGCAAGTTCGTCTTCGGCATACATTAAAGTTTTCCTTGTAACTCCAGCCTACAACACCGAAATAGACAAGCGCTTACGCACCTGTCTATTATGACATCATCAGTGCGACTTTAGTTCCACCTGTTTTTCTTTTACATCTCCCCAGAGTGATCAGACAATTCCGTCAGAACTGGCAGCACTCAAGTGACTTTACCTCTTTCAAAATAATTGTCAAAATGGACAAATGGATTGGAAATAGGATATCCCATTTTTGATAAACGGCATTCATAAGTGTTCCTGTCAGTTCAGGCAACAAGCCATTAATGATGATCAATGCGTTCGACGGGAAAAATTCAGACATTCCACTTTTGTCGATTCCAGTACTATTTGTCAGCGTTTTAAAGATTAGGCTGATAGAAACAAGCATTATGCTGTCTGATCGGGAATATGAATGTATGAACTGAGAGAACACCGTTCACACAAGCTTGCCTCTATGTCGCCCGAGGTTTTGTTACAAATAAATAAGTGCAGAAAAGGGAATTCTGCTTGAAAATGCCATGTATCAGATTCGGCATGAGATAAGTTGGACAACTATAGAAAAATATTTTTGAGCAAATTTTATCTAGGTTATGTTGTTATTGCAAATGGTACTTTACAGTAATTTTTCGTTATCGGCGACTGCTGCAATCTATTCTATCAGTTCCAGGTCTTAATTCTGTACCAGAGGTAACCCGCTGTTGTCCTTAACAATGGACGGAGAGTTGGAGAAAACGAACCCAATAAACGGTAGTTTCAACTGGGATTGAGGTGAGTCTTCCAGGAAAAAAATAGTAGGCAAATGAATGTATTCGGCGGAATGTTCGGAAACTTGTAACTAAGAAATTTGAAAAAATTCAATATAAATTGGAAAATGCTTACAACTATTCCGAGGGTCTCTAATTTCTTTGAGGACGGAAAGTTTTGTCGGTCATTGGTGGACAATAGAAAGTTTGCATCGCTTACCTATCGTCGCTAAGGCCATTTAAGCAATGTACCTAAGTTTTAGTACGTTAAGTTGAGTCGACATGTCAAAATGAAAAGATGTGAACAAAAATCTTTGACTGCAGATGCAACAACCACTTGAGTCAACATTCTGGATGCCCAAAGGAGTAAGAAGTCGTTTAAAGATTATTTATGTAAAAAACGTGGTGATACATAAAACATATTGAAAGAGACTGTTCATGGTTACGGTCACCGATGGTGAC
>NW_008754473.1:0-1538 GCF_000715545.1 Opisthorchis viverrini | reverse complement strand
CCCGTCGTCTAACCGGATCCCGGAAAGTTGGTGCAACTTTAACGGCAGGATGCGGTGTTACAAAAGGTTGCAACCGCTTTGTGGGATGGAAGAAACATTGAGAACGGAGAGGGAGACAGGGAATTAGAAGATTTCCAGAGTCACTTTGATCGGCTGAGGCTGAACGAAGCTGGCATAATTACCTGGAACGTCACTGATTCAGATGTTCTGCTGCCCTCGCGTCTTGAGGCGGTATCTCATCGTTGAATGCCATGAGATGGCACATACAGGGTGCACCAAGTCAAATGGCCTGACCGAACTTAACCACCGAACAATCAAGGAGCGGCTTGCGGCCAAAGAAGGTGACTGGGAAATGAACTTGCCAATGGTGCTGTTAGGTCATCGTGCTTCCACGGGGTCAACCACGGGCATATCCCCGTTTGTGTTAACGTACGGTCGACATCCGAGCCCTCCGGTTGATCAGGAAATTGGGTGGTGGCCGGCAACATGTTTGGCTCCGGAGGAGCTAGAGAAGGAAAGAAAGAGAGCTCGCGAAACTCTGACCGCCGTTCGTGAAAGAGCTAGGAAGAAAACGGCAAGAAGAAAGGTCCGAACGTTCCCCATAGGCATGAAAGTCAAGTGGAAGGATCACCAGAATCCTAGAAGGAGTGGACTAGGGTCGTCACCGACCGCCGGTGGGACGACTGTACCATTCATGATGGTCAGGTATCGAAAGTAGTGAATAGGACGTAGCTTCGCTAGCGGTATGGCACACCACCAAAGCGGCCGAGTAGACCCGCTGCCGAAGCCGACCGCACGGAGGTAAATGAAAATCGACGGCGTGCGAAAGAGCTTTAAGGGGTGGAGTTGTGTAATGGTGATACTACTGAGCAGGAGGCACGCGAGTAGTATGTGTTGTTTGTGGAATTTCGCTTTGCGTCGATTGAAAAATAGAATCCTTTGGCGGAATTCGCCGGGCCACCTCGTAACATTTGCTTTTATTTGACCTCATCGTTGAATGCCATGAGATGGCACATACAGGGTGCACCAAGTCAAATGGCCTGACCGAACGTAACAACCGAACAATCAAGGAGCGGCTTGCGGCCAAAGGAGGGGACTGGGAAATGAACTTGCCAATGGTGTTGTTAGGTCATCGTGATTCCACGGGGTCAACAACAGGCATATCCTCGTTTGTGTTAAAGTACGGTCGACATCCGCGCCCTCCGGTTGATCAGGAAATTGGGTTATGGCCGGCAACATGCTTGGCTCCGGAGGAGCTAGAGAAGGAAAGAAAGAGAGATCGCGAAACTCTGACCGCCGTTCAGGAAAGGGCTAGGAAGAAAACGGCAAGAAGAAAGGTCCGAACGTTCCCCATAGGCATGAAAGTCAAGTGGAAGGATCACCAGAATCCTAGAAGGAGTGGACTAGGGTCGTCACCGACCGCCGGTGGGACGACTGTACCATTCATGATGGTCAGGTATCGAAAGTAGTGAATAGGACGTAGCTTCGCTAGCGGTATGGCACACCACCAAAGCGGCCGAGTAGACCCGCTGCCGAAG
>NW_008754472.1:0-1539 GCF_000715545.1 Opisthorchis viverrini | reverse complement strand
TTCGTAACTTTTCTTCCTTTAATGAGGGAAACTTTTGTGAAATTCCTGCTTGCGGCTGAGATCATTTGACATGGTACAAAAGGTTTTTCAAAACCTTTCTCCTTGTCACGGTATTCAAAAAAGAATGAATTAAATTGAACCGAAAAACCTAATAAATCTGGGGAAGGAATTTTTCACCATGCCTGATCATCTAATGTAGTTTGATTTAACAAGAAATACTGAAGGTTTGCACAAAACAATACGTGCTATGAATCTTTGTCTTTTTGTCATCTACAGGTCGTTCGCACTCACTTATCACACTGCAGTTGGCTTGTTAAGCAAGCTTTCCACTGTTCTCCCGCCACATAGATTAGCATCTTTCAATAGGAACACCAGTTATAAATATTTGAGTTGCTTCTTATTTCTGTGTTCGGGACATGGAGGTGAAGACGTTTTCCAGCCACACAGAGGCTTTACATAAAAACAACACTTTTAAATAAATACAATCCCCATAAACCAGGATAAAATATTTCTAGATTCTAGATGCTAGACTGCGTACTTTGTGTTTGGCCGTATGATATTCTCTGGTCTCTGGAAAAGTCATTGCATTACATAATCCGTTTTTTTCCGCAAACACGAAACTTCGATCCAATTACCCTCACGCGTCTGTGTGTATGCTGGCTATCGGCACACACAGTCGCAGTATGTCGCCTGTTGTAAGCTGTCATAATATCACTGACTAAGTGTATTACACAAAGACCGTTCAACAACAAACTGACTACCGTCTTCTTTTAGCAGCTTTAGATCACCAGAACTCATTGCTTTAGCTAATAAATTCACTTAAGTTCGTCAAGTACGAAACCCTCAACTAACCAAACGTTGTGTTTTTACTGATTACACGTTTTGATGTAGGTAAAACTTGGTTAATGTGGGAGTTCCAGGCATTTGTGAAAACATGGGGGAATACAGTCGGTGGAATCTGAGAGACCTTTCATTTTGATAAGGAATAAGTATCGGATTTTCAAATAGGTAATCGAATTTTTCACTGAATCGAAGGCACACGACTTTGCTTTGCTTCGCAAAAAAGCTAAGTAATGCTGCCTTGTTTGGTGAGAAGAAAAATCACAGCCTGATTTCCAGACTTGAAGAGCATTTAACTACCAAGGAGGACGGCATCACAAAAGTTATATCAGTTAAATATTGCCCTACAACAACAACGAATAGCGCATTGTGACTACGTGCCGAATGACTTGAGCATGCTTGCTGCATATGGTACATGAAAATTACTAAAGAGGAGAAACCGCAATAATAATGCATACAAGCAGTGCATGCGAGAACAAAACATTAGAAACAAATAATGGCTTGATGCTTTATTACACGAAGGGCGACTGAGTCGACCCAGCAAAACCAGTGGTTTTTCTAGGGAGAATATCCGTGACCGAGACTGTTCCAGTGGCCACAGATTTGTCCACTGGGCTTTGCCATTCGACTGTTACTACTGGACTACAACTTGAGGCAACTACGTCAGTGCGCTGTGGGTGAAAGCGCGTAACTGTTGTG
>NW_008754471.1:0-1539 GCF_000715545.1 Opisthorchis viverrini | reverse complement strand
GCCGACTCGACACAATTTACCGATGCCTCTTTATTTTGCCTCCCACCTCTCGGTAGCATCTAATTGAGGTAGCGCTGAGAAATGGAATTTCATGAAGCAGATCTTTTCTCATCATGCAGAGTACATGTTCTGGATAGCATACTTAATGGGGCGTGAATATTTCATTCAAGTTGGCGGGTTTCCATATCCAATATCACTTGATGAATCTCAAGATTGGTAATCAGATTTTCCATCAGAACTGACCAATGCTTTGAGCAAACTGATAATCAAAGACTGACATTTTTCGTAAGTCCTCCACGCGTAGAGGTCATGTTTCTGAGCTTTAATGCGTGTTCTTACCGTAACACACAGTCTAGTCGATGACCTTGACTGAAGCTCACTCTGAAGTGTGAGGCAGATTTCCTTAGACTACTTACAACGTGTTGCGCACGGAACAAGCGGAGCGATTTCATCTGCATTTTTACCGGCTACGGGTGGTAAGTCTCGTTAACAATTTTATTCCCGAGACTTGATCGTTGGGCTGATAAATTTCAAACAGAAGGCCTGCAACAAATTTTACGAAGGAGACCCGAAAAACGTTCAGCCATGTCCTAGACCACTGCAGGCTCTGAACTTGGGCAACGCTTTCTCGTTAACTCGTACACGCACGCAAGATTTTACATGTGATGCTCTCACTAGGAAATGAGTTTAGTATCGACACCTTCGGTTGGAAACGAATGCTCCAGTCCGTCAACTATGGCGGCAGTTTGGAAGTGCTCATATTGTCGCAGTCGCATAAGGATGACCGCTTGAGCAGTAGGACCCAGAAACCGCAGCACAGTGAGTTTGAGCTTTCATGTTTTGTGGATCTATCATAAAATGTCGCAAGTTCACGAAATAACAATTTACCCAAGCGAAATCAGAAGAGCAAAAATGCAACGAAGTATTTCGGTAGACATCGTAGTAATCACGTTATGTCTTCAGAAGCAGATCGTAGCCTGATATGTCTTAAACACACAGAAATCCGCAATTCCATTACAAGTCAATCAACTTTCTTTCAAGCAGATTTAACTACGAGGTTTCTGCTTGAGCTTCTGTTGCCTGATTGCCAACACCAGGTTATGGCCGCATTTTGAATATTATCCTAAGCGCAAAAATGGCAAAATCGAAGGACAGGTACCATCGTTCGGGACAAAATATTGATTTTTATAATGCATTACTAAACTGCAACTAGATAAATTGTGCAAATATCGA
The DNA here is from genome assembly GCF_000715545.1 of Opisthorchis viverrini. Classification (NCBI taxonomy): domain Eukaryota; kingdom Metazoa; phylum Platyhelminthes; class Trematoda; order Opisthorchiida; family Opisthorchiidae; genus Opisthorchis; species Opisthorchis viverrini. Next base: position 306 of record NW_008754471.1, on the reverse strand, counting down.
ATTAGCGGGTAAATGAGCCGTGTTTTATTTGAGCTCAAGCGCTTCAGTTGGGTAAACTGCGGATTGTACGCTATTAATGAGCATCAACTTGGCCCTACGAAAGAATGCCCTTTAGAGTACAAATTTTGCTTTGTTTTAACCGAGTAAATTATGTGAAATTGTACATTGACAATGTGATTGACAGCAGCATGCAGATTTATATTACGCATCAAAAGCTTAATATGGTCTGTATGCGAATTTGCGAACGCATGTCTTGTGAGCCCTCGTATGGCAACATTTCTCATGCGGCTACCAATACAACTGTTC
>NW_008754470.1:0-1539 GCF_000715545.1 Opisthorchis viverrini | reverse complement strand
TTTATTCGTATACCATCTCGATCTACTTTGGTGAACGATGATTTATCACTTTGAGTGTCCTGGGACTGCAACTACGGAGGCTGTGTTCCTTGAGCCTGATTTTTAAATTACTTCATTTGCTCGCCGCAAGTGTCTCTTTTCGGTGGTGTACTTTCTACCCAACATTCGAACACTTCTCATATCTGCTGCTGTCCACTACGTCTATCCCATGGACTCGATTCACATTTTCTACCCCCTCATGAACTTGAACCATTGGCTTGTCGAACCAGTTTGGTCGGCCATTCATTGCGCGGGCTTTTTGACCTATATGCGTCACCACGTGTTGTACCCAACTGTGCGTCGCAAACAAGGGATCACGCGACTTGCGGCGTCACTCCCATTTTGATTGGTTGAAATCTCGATGGCGTAAAGATTTAAAAATGGCAGCATGGCGGATTCGAACGTAAGGAATAGCTGACGTGAAACAGTATATGTTCCTCTCAAAGAATATCCTGATGGCCAAGTGCCATAGTAATTTTTTTCGTTAGTAATGGGCCCGATAGAATCCTTGACTTCCCTAAGTGCAGAGCCAAATGTGTTCCTGGACAGCCATAATTCTGGTTTATATTTACTTAAGTGTCGGTGCTTCATTCGCAGCCAGCGGTCACCGATAGTGTCAGTGGTTAAGCCATAGCTGGTCACCGGTTTTCTATTTATGATCGTTCAACCTAAAATTAAAGTATTGTCCGGAACTGAAGTAGGGTACACCAGTTCTCTGAACACACAGAATAATGCAAGCAGTTGTTAACGTATGTAGTTGTGACGACGCATCAGCTGTAACTAAAGCACCATTGAACTATATAACCACAAGTCCGAAGTGGGATGTTTATTGTTCAAGGACACTTATCACAGGAGCAGACAACTAGAAATTCTTTGTGAGATGGTGGTAATTGCAAGAGGCATGCTTGTTTGCTTATGTCACCATTCTCACTGTTGACTGTACATACTACGTAACAACGGACGAGATAGGAACAGCGCAGTGAGCATCCGTCCAAAACGTTTCTGCTAGAATAGCATGTATTTCTGTTGATTGCGTAACGAGTCACCTCGGGACATGGGTCACCCATTAAGCGTAATAAGTTTGTAGCATTAGTAAACTCCATAGGGTGTCTCAGGGATGTTTAGGCAGCCGGGCTATTGTATATAATACTAAACGTCTACTGTCAGCGGCGACCATATTTTGTCGTCGAAGGTTTCGGGACCACTCGGAGGCTTTAGGCGAATCCTGTAAATTATGCCCTCCTTTTCTCACCTAAGCAAGCTGGTCCTCAACGCATGTCCCGGATACCTTGGTTGCCGTGACGCTTTCGTTGTCGAGTACTATGCAACCGGTTATTTGGGAAAACATAATTTTATTATGATTAATTGCAAGAGAATTACAGAATCATCGAAAATATGTTCCACAATTGTACCTGGAAAGTAAATGAGAAAAGAATTAGCAAGAGGCAAACGAATGGAAACGACCAGAGCCCCGTTCACCCAGCATGTCTGAAAGACGCA
>NW_008754469.1:0-1540 GCF_000715545.1 Opisthorchis viverrini | reverse complement strand
ATGCAAATAAAATGGAACCTCAGAAGCAACGAAGTGACCTTATGGGTATTCGAACTAAAAACATCTCATCTGTAAGAAGGACTTTCACTTGCCAATCTCGAAAAAGTCGCATCAGTCATTACGCAATCCGTAAAACTACTTGCGATGCTATACCAGAGGTCTAGCAATCCTCACAAACAGGCGCATTACCGGCATCACGTGGGACATTTGTTAATACATTCATCTGTAGTTGTATTGGGAAACATTCATTTGAAATCCGTGGGAGTCTTGTGCATTTTCGGATCCCGGATGCACCCAAATGGTATTGGATAGTCTACATTCTTCACGTGTCCGATCAGAAAACTCCAGTGGTGTGAGGCCTGAAGATGTCACTGATGCCTGATGTGGTCACTCGGTGAACCCTCCTCTATCAATTCATGTTTCTAGATTGTCTATGTGGGCACTTTCTCAGTCTATGGGATCACTAGAGTCGAGAGGATGTCTGACCACGAATACACAAAGGCAGCTGATCACAAACGGGACACTCACCTCACTTAGCATCATTCCATGCAAATCAGGCCTCACGTTCTATCGGGAAAATACGGTGACAAACTTCATTACACACTCAGCTTTGTGCAATTTTGAATATGAGCCTTTCGAATCGTTAGATTGCTTTGACAACTGAAGTAAGCACTTAGACGATTTGGGTATGTCACGTGGAGGATCAAGCCTGGTTAAACACTGTAACACAATGAACTGTAACCGTCAATAAGTCCGTCTTCCCAATCGAGTGATGAGGAAGGTTGTGGTCCGGTGGCATCCAGCACTTGTGGTGCAGTACAAACAAATGGAACCAGATCGCTGACCGTAGCACCAGACGAATGGCCTCAGGGTCATTGACTCAGAACCTATTCAACAAAGGCCGGTGAATGCAATCTCACGAGGGCTGAGTCAGCATCACAAGCAAGCTAGTTTGGTTACTGGTTGGGTGCTTACGTCTGTTTACCCGGCTTTAGACAAGCCTCAACATCAGCTGACCTGATTTCCTTATCCCCAACGTGAAAGCCGAACTTGACCTTGACGCAGCAGTGGTTACCTCAATGTGGAATTGTCAGGATGATGTAAGTGCTGTCGTCTTTCTTCGTCCTATGGTTCGCTAAGTAAGTCAGCGCTAACATCCGGGGAGTTTGCGCAACCCCGCCGTGCCGCGTCGAGCTGCTCGCGTTCCGGTGGCTGGGTACGTTGTTTAAACTGTGTACGGAACACGTGGATTGGTGGTTCGAATTGCGCATACCCGCCATATTCTGGTTGATGATGTTACGTATTTTCCCCCGTGTAAGCGAATGCCCATGCAGTTAGCCATGCAGTTCGCTAACTCAACCTCTAGAACAAGCTCATTTGCAGCGGACCATGTTGGACGCATAGATTTTTTAACATTCTGTGAAAAGTTCAGCAGTCCTACTCAGTGGCACGTAGCACATCAAAATACCATTTCTGAGGGAGAATTAGCCTAAACATATAAAACTCATATGGTACTACTCATAAGGTTGCTGAAAACTCT
>NW_008754468.1:0-1540 GCF_000715545.1 Opisthorchis viverrini | reverse complement strand
CTGGAAGATAATTTCGTCCGTGTTCATACCACCTGAACCGGTACGACTTCCCAGATAGACAATATCGCCAACCAATTCGATTAGATGACTTCGATACACTGGGTTTCAACTTAATTCCATGGATCCTCGTGGTAACAAGTTTCAGGAATGCAGAATGCAAAATTGTACGACCGAGTTAGTCGATCCATTAGCCCTTTCTTGAATCTGTGAGATTCTATTCAAGTAGAGCTGTGGTCAGTCAACTCATTGCCGACTCGTATCAAAGTCAGGCAGAGATTTTCCAACTAACATGTTGAGCGGGACGATACGATAGCGACCTCTCTCCAAATTCGAGTTTACGGCTTTTATTGGCTACCGGCACGTGCGTATGCGGTCACGCGATGTCGCTCTGCAATCCTAGGCCTGGCATTGAAGACGCGCGTTCAAAGCTTTTTCACCGAAATTTCCTGGAATTGGCTCGTGACAGAGTTCATCATTATGAGGACGGTGTCGAAACATTACAACATCCTTGCTCTATAATAAGGGACAAGAAATTTCCACCTTCTGATACCGACGAAAAATCAAATGCTGACAAACAGAATGCTGCAGAAACGGGCTCAATCAGATACGCCGTGCAAAGGTATCTGCGAGATCAGAGCATAAGAAAATTAGATGCAGTAAAGGTGCAGGTAAGCAATTACAGATTTCGCTGTTAAACAACCTGCCCGGATTGCCTCTGGAGACAGTTTACGTTGCCGAGGCTCTAAGGGTACTTGAACCACCGTCCACCCCGATAGGAGCACTGCATCTACCGAGTACCAACACCCGGCTATCGAACAAGTGTGAAACTTTCCGAGGCGCATCTTGCGAGCAATGCGTGGTGTTTAATATAGAGTTCAGGCAAGGGAATGGTATGGTGATTATATAAGAGGTTGGGAAGCGGTTATCAAAAAGCTGCTTGAACCTGGTGACAAAGGAATGAATTCCAAGCATTCGATTGATACTGACAAACAACAGGACTAGTAAAGTCCCAGACCACTGGCGGTTGCACTGTAAATTATCGGAGAGGCTCAAAGTCTTTCATCTCGACGCGCTCGGCTAAAAGAGATGCAGTGACTTATACGTCCAGATCACTCAATGAAGGATAGAGAGAAGCTACAAGCTGATGTCACCCTACTCAAAGATCCCTGGAGCCGCACTGAAACCAAAGTGATACTAAAGCATTTTTCAAGCAGTACGAAAGCGTACAAAGAAACCTATCGCTATGCGGGTACAGAAGTAGGTGAGGTACTGTTTCTGACACGTAGGAATGCTGGCAGGCTGTCTAATGAGCGAGTTGAATTTGGAGTCCTGAGACCAACCCTGATTCATCGGCTATTCTGAAACATGGCTATGGAAGGATGTTCGAGACTCCGAAGTCTCATTTTCGGGATGCACATGGCTCTGTTATGACCACCATGCTCACAAAGACAGTATGGCCCAGTTAGCCAGGTTGCCTCTTGGCAGCCCCTCGTTCGAATGACGGTCTCCCTAGAATTCTTGTCTCGCCTCGCTAGCCTTC
>NW_008754467.1:0-1540 GCF_000715545.1 Opisthorchis viverrini | reverse complement strand
ATTTGAACTGTCAAGTAATTATTGATTCTGGAACTGAACCTGTGGAGCACACCGGCTATCCAGACTGGTAGCTAATCTCTCAAGCGTCTCAAAAAGCGTGGTTTCTTACGACATTGTTCCTAGTGTACAAAATTATCTCATCATGTAGGGTAAGGCATGAGGCAATAGATGTCCAGCTTGCACTAAACTGAAGCTAACGGAGAGGATCTGTTAATGACATTCCGGGTGAACGGGGCAATAAGAGACCTAAGTCCTCTTGGTCAGCGGTAGAAAGGATATGCGAAAGTTCGTCATAGCATCGTTTTCGTGTACACTGCAAAAATACGCCGGTGGTGTGGTAATCAATAAAAGACGATCGGGAAAGAACAAGATTCATGTAATGTACTACTCATAAGGTTGCTGAAAATCCGTCGACAGCCTTATGAGTAGTACATTACAAAGATATACATGTATCGCGATATCTCGAATATCGTAGCAACTGAAACAGGAGGCGGCCTGGTGCAGCACACTCAGTCGCCTGGAAGCATTACAAACAATAGATTCAGTTGGGTTCCAGGTGAGTTTCCCGAAAAACCAAATTAGTTTGCAAATGAGTGTATATTCGCTTACAAAATTCATGCTTGTTTTCGATAGAATAAACCTATTTACATTTTGACGGGATACAAGTGGTCCTGTTTTTTTCAGTTTTTAACAACGTTGACAAGCTTCCAAGGACTTTTTGTACAAATATCTACAAGATTCACACCGAGGAAGACGTACCGGTATAACGCTGGATAGTACTGATGAGGCAGGCGAGTAGTATGTTTCCTCGTAACTCTGTTTTGCGTCTATTGAAAAGTGAGTTTCACTACGGAACTTGTGGGATTTCTTTGTAGCATTCGTTTACATTTGAGTGATAATCAATCAGTATCCAGGAGAGTTCAGAAAGACGCGTTCGAGAAGAAGGCGGATAGTTAGTTTTTATGATCACGATGCATATGAGAGTTTTGCTTTCCTGTCCCATAGTCTGTAACAGTACAATTGATGTTTCCTAATAAATGAATCCACAGTGAAGGCGTTCCCCTTCTCCCCAGTAGCTGTGTACAAACTCACCCATTATTTTGAATTCATTTCTTTATCTGCGGAATGGAAGCGCTGGTAAGTTTGTCGGGCTACACCGAAAAGACAGGCACCAGAAGTGCGAATCACTCACCGAACTCGAAGACTCGGAGATCAATTCCAACTATCGTCTCAACTCAGTTTTGTCATCATTTGGAATTCGCATTGCGCACTTCTTTTAGACGGCCGTACTAACTTGATTTACCGAGGTTCCAAGCACTTTAAATATTGCATTTGTTATCGTCCCACACCAGTTCTTCCACACCACTTCTGCCGAGCAACAATGTAGCGGTGAGCCTCCAGCTTCAGTTTACCTGTCAACATCATGCCCATAAGCACGATCAGACTCAGTTCAGGAGTTAGGACATTCAAACGCGATGGAAATCATGAAGGTTTAGCAATAATCGATTAGTTGCCATAGTTCAAAAACCACTGTGACTTT
>NW_008754466.1:0-1541 GCF_000715545.1 Opisthorchis viverrini | reverse complement strand
TTGAGATGCTGCCAGGTTGCCCAAGCCTACGTAAGAGCAATCGAGATGCCTGTGGTTGTGTTCGAATCTTGGGCCTTCCTATCAGTAAGTTCGCGCTTCAACCACGGAGCTATCTCGAGCATGCTTGCCGATCCATGTTTCGAAGATATCTTCATACTAAAAAAGTCAAATTGATGAGTAATGGTAAAGACAAAACCGACTTTTCAATAATTAACACACGAAGACCCACCCTGGCATCACCAACGTCATCGAAGACATTGCGGACAAACGCATCCACCTGATCCCAGTTGGCATCGATTGTTCCACCAGCCAGACCCCAGATCAATGAGAACACAAACGACATGGCAAGAATCGGATTCAGTTTGTGCTTTTCCTGAGTCATCGAAGGCGCGTTCGGGTTTGTGAGTAGGACTTCGAGTAGTTTGCACATTGTCTGAACTCTCGCGATGGGTACCTGAGGCGAAAACTTATCAGCTTTAGCCACATTGATTTGAGTGATCGGAATGTCAGAGAACGAGGCTAAAGTTCCATACATTTATTATTTTTGAGTTCATACTGAAGGCACATTTTGAATTTACTCAAGTCCGGGGAACAAACAATCTGTAAATTGTCCGCAAAAAAATTAAGATATATCACATGAGGTTAGAGTGATGATCAAATGACTGCTATAAAGTAACTTTAAAGTAAGGAGAGTTCAAAAGCTCATGGGCCTTACCTGAGGAATGACATCGGTGCACTGTGTTGTGACAAACTCCAGACAGGGGTCTACATAATTAACGAATAAGTTCATGAGGTAATCCACAACCGGTGACGTCAATTTGTCCAGGAGTCCAGTGAGCCACGTCTAAAATTAAAATCACATAAGGTAACATAACTCACTCCAGATCGTTCAGAACAGTTATTTTCAACTACCTGGGGTTTCGAACTTTGAACGGGGATAGGGAGTACATATTCGGAGCCTTACGCTCTCATTATACTGTTTTTCACACTTGTTGCTTGAACCTCGCAACGCTCACGTTAGTCTATTTTTGTTAGTATTTGTTGCCTTACCGATTATCTGTCTAAACCAGGGGGATATGCATCAGTACTTTTAAAAAATCCATGGATGGCAAAACTAAGCTGCGATGCAAGCTTCCAGCGCCAACATTTTCCTGGCTTCTAGAAACCCCAACATCATCATCCTGCTCGAAGTGGACGAGACAAAGTTGCTGACCTTTTCGTCCAACTTGGTAATCCGAAAGCCGGGTTCTCTGAACACAGAAAAATCGACCGTTTTCCAGGATTGTCCTCATATTGCGACGTGCACTCTGAGTCACATGACATCGAGTGGTGGTCAGTGAAAGTCCACACACTGAAATGGGGCATGAGGACAGGAATAATGGGAACCACTGCTTCGGAACCTAGCGTGACAGAAAACACGTCCCGAGCATCCGGGGCATTTAGGAAGCTGGTTATGCACAAACAAACCGAATGCAAGGGCGTGGGAGAGCGTGGTGGCCACTGCAATGTTAATTTCTGAAGTGAAGGTAATTTGAGCGGTC
>NW_008754465.1:0-1541 GCF_000715545.1 Opisthorchis viverrini | reverse complement strand
GAACGGAAGCGAGGATGACTATTCCCACTATACGGCGGCAGCAGGAGGAGAGAGCGCTGGTCTCTGGGAACGACTATTCGGCGGATGAGCGTTTGACGTTCTCGAGTGCCGCCCTATTTTCGGCACAAAGGGAAGAGAAAGCAGGACAAAATTCCACATATGGTAGCACGCATAGCTCGAAAATGGCGGCCTTTGTGTCTCTAAGTTGAAACGAGCGTGCCCGGGCGACCAGATACTGGACTAAGTGAGAAAAGCCAAAGGTATGAGAGTATCTGAGACCTGGTTCTTCGATATCTGTAGAATGAGCGACAGGGTTCCCACAAATTGTGAATGTAACAGCTGGGACGGAACAGCGGCGGGAAGTTATAGGGGCTTAGAAGAAGAAGAGCTTAAGCTATGGGCACCTGACCAACGAGGTAGAGTCTGTCTTGTTGGATCGAGCGGAAGTTAAGAGTTTTATCAGAGGGAAGAAATGTGTAAGAGACTTTTATATCGTTCGCGAAAAGAAAAGGTTTATCATGGGATACGGTGTGGAAGACGTCATTGATAAACAGCAGGAAGAGGGTGGGGCCCAGCACGTTCCCTTGAGATACTCCACTTGTGCTCGGTAGCAGGGATGACTCACCAATTAGGAGAGAATTTCAACATCTTGACCACCATGTTCCAGCACACGGAACGGTGTGCAGTCGCTCCCGGCCCGACGTAATCCTTGAGGGTTTGAAGAAGGGCTGATGCACCAGCTAGGGGGTGGTACGCTGTTGGGAGACGGGCGGTTACCCTTTTGTACAAATGTGAAATGTGTGGCACGAAAGAGGAAGTAAGTAGCGGCTGGCAAATTAGGCGCTCAAGCGGTCGGCTGTATGGTTAGGATCGGTGATAAAACTGCCGTCAGTGGGACGCAGACAAGTAAATGTATGACTGCTTGGGCTACAGCATTCATGGGAAAGGCGGCCGAGTAATATGCCGTGAGAAGGGGCCTCGTGAGTGATGCTGTCTTCACAGCATTCTTAGGGACTGTCTGTCCGCTGAGAGCTTGCTGATGAGGAGAAATAATGAGAAATCTCAGGATTTTCAATATTCTCTGCCGGCTCGGTGTTTTTAGTATCCAAGATCTTCAGTCAGCTTCGTAGCGAGAGATACCGGAATAAAAATTTCGATGGGTCAAGAAAGGCAGAGAGAGTCAGTAGGTTTTGGTAGACGAAACAAATGGAACACCCTGCTGTTCAACAACAAATTTGCGCAATTTTTCCGGCAATAACGAACGCGACCTCCGTGATTTTCACTGGTAATTGCAGTTACCGAGCAGAAGCTACCTAAATTTCGCGTCCACAGGTGCCATGTATATTCTAGAATGTTCGATGAATGATTCCACCGTAAGGCTATCTGACAATTCCGTCCGCGATTCGCGACACCTTACGACATTAGGCAACATCCCCAGTCGGTAGCGTTTATTGACCTTGATGATTCGCTCAGTTAAACCAATCACCAATGTAGATAATTTGTGTTATAGTTCATCATACATAGACATTCTACACTATGAA
>NW_008754464.1:957-1542 GCF_000715545.1 Opisthorchis viverrini | reverse complement strand
ATCCTTCGCCAGTTGAGTTGCAATTTAGGGTCGTATCCTGATGCACCGTGTCCAATCAGTATTCGGTCTGTTCCCACGTTCGTTTGTGGACATTCTTAGCCGTGTTGTCGATCCGGTTAGGCCGATTTACCTGCTGTCAATGTCGTTCATTTTGCCTTTTGTGAGAACCTATTTAATTGACCACATCCTCACTATAAAGCGAATGAGAAGGTCTTGACTGAATCTCATGACACGAACATTCAAGTTCGTTTAACATTCTTCTGGACTGTCTGAAATGTTTATGACCTTGAGCTGCCTTTCACCTGGTGCTTTCACCTAACATGAAGCCATTGTCTAACACGTGTGTGTGTGTGTGTGTGTGTGAAAATCCCGTTTCCTGGCAAACATAAGATTATATAGTAACTTTACAAATAGAATTGTGAACAGATGCAATGACAAAACTCCGTTAAATCACTACATGAAACATGATTGGTGGTCTTTGTTTCACGTGTTACAATTGTATCTTCTTTACGCTCAGAAAATAGCGTTCCCTAACATAAGCCATCTTTCTGCAAAAATATAGGTTTCCTTTACGAATCTCTATAA
>NW_008754464.1:747-929 GCF_000715545.1 Opisthorchis viverrini | reverse complement strand
AACTATTTTGATTGCTGTCTTTTACCTCGTCAATACGCAAACCGGTTTTTTGTGGTCAGACATACGACTCCGTGGCGATGACATCAATTAATTTGTTTCACACAGAACAGAGACGAGTCATAAACGCCCAGTTGAGGAAATGCACTATTCATAAGGTTGCTGAAAATCCATCGACAGCCCAC
>NW_008754464.1:0-676 GCF_000715545.1 Opisthorchis viverrini | reverse complement strand
ATCAGGTAGGCGCAGTCCCCGGGTTTCCGTCAATCTTATGTTCTACTTGAACCCGAATTGCACGAAATTAGCGAATATACACTCATTTGTAACCTAATTTGGTTTTTCGAGAGACTCACCTGGAACCCAGCGGAATCTCTCGGTTTTGATGTTTCCAGGCCAATTGAGGTGTCTGGACTTGCGTCGGACGAGCAAATGTCTAACAATCACGACACGGTCAAGTTCACGGATGAACCTGTCCATCACTCACACGCTGATTGGTCCATTATTGAGTGTTTTGCTTCAAAAAAGGGTTGATATGCTAAGATGTTTCTGTCCTGATCACTTCAGAATTTCACTGCAGCAAAGTTTTGGGTAGAGGTCTCCGTGTTGAGAACGGCAAGACCATTTTTTCCCGAAAGTGTAGCGTGGAAAGAGGCTTATCACAAGAAGAAATTTACTGTTCTGATGATCCAGGTTTTTCGTGATTTGTAAGTAACATCCACCAGACTGCCGTCATTGTCGACTTATGGGTTTCCTATGCACTAGGTTGCATTCTATAAGGCATTTCTATGAGACAAACTTTATTTATCGGCTGCCTTTTGGACCAATCACGGCAACACTAACCATAACAGGATGTGTATCCTATCCCACTCAGAGATTTCTTTCAGTTTTCTCGGCTTATTAAATGACAGTA
>NW_008754463.1:0-1543 GCF_000715545.1 Opisthorchis viverrini | reverse complement strand
ATAAATTACGAGACGATTTCTGTTTCCAGTGTGATATACCAAGAGGACTGCACACGAGACGCGGCATGCCGTCATCTGTGTGTTCCTTTTTTGGCCCACTTGGTATTGTGGCACCACTTTGCATACCACCTGAGCATTTGCGACCAAGATCGGCCTGGAATGTGACGCCCCTATCGACCAGTTATGTGCAAAGTACGGGCAGATTAGGCTGACTTTGTAACTTCGCTCGGCAAAATTAGAGTTTCCAGGTGTATGTTCTCAATCGACTCGAGCTGTCGAGGTTAAGCAACGCTGCACCTGTCCAGCGACGCCTCAGAAATAGGATAAAAGGTAGCTGCTTACGTTTCTCTCTCTGCTGGACTCAATCGACCTTGTTATCGAGTGATCTTCGATAAGTTGAGAGTGCCCTCTCTCAAAATATTATCGATCCCCCGGCTGGAGTTAACAGCAGCCGTGCTTGCGGCGAAGATATTCCATATCACTAACAAGAATCTGAAGGATATATCGTTCAAAGGCTACTTCTGGACGGATTCCCAAATTGTTTTACACTATATTAACGATCGATCTTCAAGATTCACGACATTTGTTGCAAATCGTTTGGTGATCATTCATGAGTGCTCTTGTACGAAGCAGTGGAAGCACGTTAAATATTTCAGATACTCCCACAGATATGGCATCTCGAGGTTTTCGGGATGAAGCTTCTGTGGGTCGGTGGCTTGATGGTCCAGACTGCCTGCACGCTGGTATTGATCTACCGATATTATTGTGTCGGGGGTTCCTAAAGGCACAGAATACAAGCGTGCATCTAAGTGTGGTAATGCTATATACCCAAAAGCTGAAATTGGTGTGTTGTTCAATCGCTACTCCGATTGTTTTAAACGTATGAAGGCTGTGGCTTGTAGTTGCGATTTTACCTACGACCGTATCGACTGTCTACCTCACAGTTCAAGAAATTGGGAGAGCGAAATATCCAACATTGCGTATCGTGCAGTCATAGTGCTACGCGGCGGAAATAGCTCAGATTAGAAAGTCTGGTGTGGTGCACGCAAAACCACCATTATTTAAACTCTCGCCGATCCTGTTGAATGACGTACTGCGTGTCGGTGGTCGGCTTAAATATTGCGATTACCCCGCATTGAAGCATCCACCTATTCTGCCAAGTCAGCATACAATGACCGAGTTAATCGTCATGCACTATCACAAAATTCAAAGCCATTGTGGTACGTTGAAAGTTTCCGCCAGTATAAGACAAACACTTTGGCATATACATGGCCATATTACTGTGAAACGAGCAACAGGGAAGCGTTTGGCATATCGTCCCCGTCTGACCGCTGCTGAGCAACAACTCATGGCTCCATTACCCTTAGCGAGGTTCGAGAGAGGACAGCGTTGTTTCTTTTACGTCGGTATTGACTAATTCGGCCCCACGTTGACCAAGCATGACAGATAGATGGAGAAAAGGCACCGTTGTCTATTGACATGCTTCCAATCTAGAGCCACACACATTCAAATGTTACATTCCATGTCCACTGATTCGTTCATC
>NW_008754462.1:0-1543 GCF_000715545.1 Opisthorchis viverrini | reverse complement strand
AAAAAACTCGACATAGCCCGGCGGTTAAGATGCAAAGCCACTATTTGGAAGGTTCGTGGTTCGAATCCAACCCTTGCTTTTGGTTTATTTCCTTCCAGGCTTGGGAAAGCTGGTGGTAACTTAGCCTTCGTACTTTCTTCGAGCTGCGCAGCAGCTACGCAGCGAAAGAACATCAAAGCTGAGCGATTATTTATTTGAAATAACTATCAGAAAGGGCATCAGAACCGGTTTGAATGACAGGCGACCCGAGTCCCTTGCAATCGACGAATTGCAAAACGCATAACTATGAGCGTACTAGTCCTCCATATCAAAACAACGGCTTCTCCAGCTCTAGAGTCATGGCTTTAACGGGAAAGAAGCACTCCAACCTAGAAAATGACCTGACAATCGGCACAAACAAGGAAAGTGGCCCAGAGCGACCTCTTCTCAACCAGACGTTAAACCGGGTACCGTCAACTCTTCATGGGTTATCCCAAACTCTAACTGAGTTTTCTCCAGAAAACATTGGGGCTTCACTTAAAATGTTCATATAATGATGTACATAGGTTTTTCAGCAGGCTTTCAGAACTCCGTGTTTTTAAAAAATACTTCAGCACGGTATCAATAACAGAAACGTGACCATCGGATATCTTCAGAAATACAGTTATCAGGAATGATTCTGGTGTGTCCAAACCGTGGCGGTGTTACCCCACTCGTCTTCCGAAAAGAAATAGAATGGGTCACCATGAATGACCATGTGCTGACACGTCGCGTTGTTCTTCATGCACACTGTGGCGGTCTTCCAGGTCTCAGACCATTCCCAGCATCGACGTGTGCTTTACCAAAACGGTTTCCCTAGAAACTCAACAAGGGATAGTCATTTGTTCTAAACCTTTTCTTACAGCCGAACATGTGCCATTTTGTAGTCTTAACGACCTTTTAGCAACACTGCATTGTGCAATCACGTAACTGAAACGACGACTCATGGTCTACTATATCTCCCACCTTAGATCAGGGGTGGATGAATAAAGAACCGATTGCACTAACCGTGACTCATGCATCTCTACTTAAAAGTGAAGTGAACTGAAGAGAAGCTGTTCAGATGCACGTGTCACACCATCAGGCCACTACAAGCTAAGTCGAAACTCGCAACAATATCTAAGATAAGGATCTAAGTTGATAATCTAAACCAAAAACAAGGGTCGGGGGCGATACGCCGATCGCTTGGATGACCTTACTCTAACTTACGCTTCCATGCCAACCATCTCATATTTGTGAAAGTCTAATACCTTCATCTATATCTACAACTGGTTGATAGGCAAAGCTTGAAACAACTACCAACACAAACATGATCACTGAAACTGGGAGTGCCACACACTGTTGCACTACTCTTATTCGTAAGTGTGAGTGAGGTTTACATCACACTGCAAAACTAAGTATTTGAAGGTACTTTATATAAATATCAGCAGCTGCCCCATTCAAACAATTCACCAGCTATATACCGCGTACCACAGGTATATTGGTTCCAGCTGCTACAGTGGGACCTATACCCAAGCCTTAGAGA
>NW_008754461.1:0-1544 GCF_000715545.1 Opisthorchis viverrini | reverse complement strand
TGCTGTAAACGGTGAGAAAAGCTATTGCGCGGTAGAGAGTTTGATGCTGGTTTCGAAACAAGAATCCCTGTAGCAAGCTCAGAGCCATTTTAGATGTTCAATCTTTTAATTAACTTTCTATAGCGCCATTTTTAAATTGGACCCAAACACAGATGACTCCATCAGTGTGTGTTTGACCGAGGTGGATCACTGCAATTGTAACTGGTAAATTGCAATTTCTTGATACATTGATTTTATGAAAGAGAAATATTTGACATTTTGGCTGGCAATGTTAGTTGTGGGATGAGCAACAACGATCTATCTAGGGGGAGACGCAAACCTGCAATCTTAGTAAGCCGCAGGAAGAAAATGGATTTCTGTTTATATAATGTTCTTACGTGGCCCGCCTTCAGAAATTGTTTGAAACCATAGTTTACCCTGCCTTTCTAATGGGTATACACGCGTCTTCGCAACAAATAGAAGCTTCCTGTGTCCCGTATGTATGCTCTGAACTGCGGGTCAATAATACGGAACAAACGACGATGGAAAAGTTAATGCTAACGGTATGTTTAGTTGGAATCTTGTAAGTTATAAAGAGTATCCCAGTGCGGATAGAAAAACGATAGGTCTCATTGGCAGAATGAGGCATGAATTTTCCAAGGAAAAACGCAAACAAGAAACCGGAAGGCTCTCAATCAAACAATTTCCCAACGGATGTTTGCCTGAGTACACGCTCCTACAGAAGATCCATTTAGATTCGAAAACTCTTAAGAAACTGTTGACGTTCAACTCAACGTTTCAGTGACAATAAGTTGTCATGACTATGTCACTTTGATACTTCCGAGGTAGTCGGTTGAATGTACATTTTGTTAGTTAGGAAGTTTTGCATGTGCTATACTACTCTCCACAATGCGTATACATAAAACCTTGTGAATCGCACGTGTAACTAGGGTTTGTGAAGATACCTCGAACTTTGTTTTCAGCCCGTCTTTACTGTCAATAATGTGTTCATCCGTTTGCGGAAACCTGAATTCTTCTTGGAAGCCTGGCTGTGCGAAGTGCGAAACCGGAATCATTAATTACTAAATCTCGCCTCATGCTTGGCTGGTAGAACTTGCGATTTGCCCATAATTTGCATCTCATTAATCTCTAGGTGACTCCGAAGAGAAACAATGAGATATTGTTTTGAAGAATAACGGAAACGCAATTCACAGTACGCTAATGTTTTACCAGAATAAGCAGAAGCCAACGCAGCAAATCGCCATCCCGTTGATGGTTTACGCTGCATACATTTGTGTTGAGATTATGGATTGTAGGCATTTTGCAACTCGCGTAATTTTGCTCGTGCAAATCACAATGAAGTATTAAAACCTCTGTCGGTAGTTGTGTATCCCCATATTGGACAGTAAGTTATTACAGGTTTGGCGGCGAACTAGCATAAGATATTGATGATGTTTTCAACCCTACGATCGCATTTTATTCAACTGGATCTTCCTTTAGGATGAGGATCGGCTTCATTCAAAACTCACGCCGTTTCACATATTTTCCTGCTTTAAAATTTATAA
>NW_008754460.1:0-1544 GCF_000715545.1 Opisthorchis viverrini | reverse complement strand
TTCACAGATGAGATCGAATCCCCACGTCTCGAAGTGGCCTCTCTTGACGTTGTTGTCATCATTATTACTACTATCATTCCCTTCACTGATCGATATTGACAACAACAATCATAATAAATAGTGGGAACAGTGGCAGCACTCGTATTACTGTCAGGTTGCGTGTTAGGCAGGACCAAGTGAATGATGTTATTGGGCCTCTCCTTCATCCGTAACTCAAAATCTTTGGGTGAACTCAACTGGATTGTTGATGAGAGATGGATGTGCATTGGGTCCTATCGAAACTATCTGGCAGACAGCTCTGGTAGCTGAAATGATTTGACGGTAGACAAAGCAGACATCCATTTTAGATAACCATATGTCTATAAACATGATTATTCTGTAACTTTAGTGTGCGTGAGAGACGAAATTCAAAGCGAACCATCTAGTCACTTGTGAACTGTGGTGCGAGAGGGGATAGAAGATTACTGCAATTCTACAAAATCGAACAGCAACTCTATTATCGGGGTTCAGCTGGAGACCGGTTACTGAAGAGCACAGCCGGGAGGAAGTGCTGCATGTTCAGGTTACCTACCTCAAGGAGTTAAGGAAAGTGATACTCGTTTGGAGGATCATCCGCGAGACAGCTCATGTCCGTCGTCAGGATACCCGTAAACTTAAACAACCTACATGCACGTGATCCAATCAGTTACGGATGTACCGTCTACGACGAGACCAACAGTGGTAGAGCTTGCCTGGGTGCATTTATATTCCTAATACTACATAGACTGGATGAGCAGATGCTGAGCAATAGTTCAATGGTGAAAGAAGCATGAACCTTCGTTGTTGGTGGCCTGCCGATCGCTGGACAACGAAATATTGCAACGTGCTCAAGCAGCGTTCAAGTACACCGTTTGCAAGGGATAAATACCCTTGTAAACAGTGGGATGATCGGGTCCATTTGGAACCACCTAGCAAGTGTTTGAGTGAGGATTTCTGTCCAGGTTATTCGGCCCAGCACCAAGACAAATAACATACGCAGCATTCTCTTCCTATCAAAGAACCCTTTCAGCGATAATTCTATTTTAATAAGATCACACAGATGTGCACGATATTCAAAGAGGAGCTTTCATTCATTCTTTGTCCTGTGGCTATCCCTTCCTACTACTACCGATTACGAAACTGAAACAGTTAGTCACACAAGACGTTTTAACACCTAGGACCCCTACGCTTTTCTAAATCTGATGATTTCCTGTTATCAGCTTCAGGTACCAGAGGTTAACGGGCTCAGACGTAGTATAAAATAGCACGGGAACTGTGAAACTACTGGCATCAAATGAATCTAAACAGTACTGCAATAAGTCAAATTCGATCTCTGGAAGGATTGAGCTAGGGCAGTGGATGCAAGGATTCAAACGATGCCGGATCCATATACTGTTCATTATAAATCGCAGCTCATCTCCTATTTAAGGGACACTGAATGCGATGGAACAAGGGCGATTTATTAGGGGCACACTAATAGCTAGATATCTACTAACAGGTATAGGGTAGGGGCTTTTGCGTCGCCC
>NW_008754459.1:0-1545 GCF_000715545.1 Opisthorchis viverrini | reverse complement strand
GTTTGTCTTGGGAATCTAATTATTCAGATTAGATGTGAGCCGTTTGGCAGGTCATCCACAGTGTGCAGCTGATAGAAAGTAAGCCAAAGTGATTCGCAAATGTGTGTGTTTCTCGAAAACTGTCCAGTTTAGGTTCAAGTAGAACATAAGCTTCACGGAAGTTCGGGGACTGGGCCTACCTGATTAGCCCCAAGAAGGGCGAAACCCGTCGTGGGCTGCCGAAGAGTTTCCGGCAAACTTGTGAGTAGTTTTCTTGATGAAAATTTTACTGGGATATCTCGAATTACGTGCCAAATGAAACATGAGGCGGCTTAAATTCAGTTCAAAAATATCATAAACGAGCAACTCACTTTCGTCTCTCGTGAAAACTAAACTGATTTTCAAATTGGTGTATTTTCCGAAAACAGTCCAATTCGGATTCAAGTTGAACATAAGACTGATGGAAACTTGGGGACTGTGCCTACCTGATGAGCACCAAGAAGGGCGACACCGGCCGTGGTCTGTCGAAGAGTTTCCTTCAAGAAAGTAAGTCTGTCACTGAATCTAATTTGATAAATCTTCCATTCATTTGCCTACTCCGCCCATGTGTCTATTGATCTCCACCGCTTTTGCACCGTCATGGTCCCTGCAGTCGCCGCAACTTGACGATACTGGTGTACTTACAGTGCCCCGTCTTCTGGGCCTGCTGTGGCTTTCCCAGCCCTGATTTTCACGTGATCACACCGCCATTCAGAATCACGAGACCAGCCTCTGGAGGGACAACTGCAACTCAAACTGTCGAACCAACATTCCGTTCATTGTGGAGTGTAGGCTTCCGCCTTGTGCTCTACAGATCAGCAACAGCGCCACTAAATTGTTTAAGCGATGAACGTAGACCATGGACGCAACATACTACTCATGAGGTTGCTGAAAACACTTTGACATGATAAACCAGAGCTTCAGCTAGGATTCAAATGAGTCGCCAGTGAAGACCAAAATTGTTATGCAGCTGAATGTATTTGTGGATAATCAAGGTTTTCCGTATGATTTTGCTTACTAATTTATAAGTAGTACCATAGACTTTGGAACCCAATTCTTCCTTTTGATCGTCAAACCTACTCCGTGACGAGAACCTGAACACATCGAAAGTCTCGCGGTACCCATATTATGTCTCTTTGTGGATGGAGTAATCCCTGGAGGTTCGCAAATACGTTTCGTATGGGTTTTAATCAATGCGTTTAGTTTCTGTCTTAGCTCACCTATTCTCTCGGTGGTTACTGAGTTCATCAATGTTTCAGTCAGATGAATGCAGCTGGATGAAATGTACGTATTTACATCGCCATCGTTCGAACATTCCACTTCTTGTCCCATAGCAATAACTCTGGTGAGTTCACACCAAATGGCGGAAGCGCTAGATTGGAGTTTCGGTCTTGGCAAAGTTTATCAGGTACGAATATTTTTGCAAGTGTCTAGGTTTTAACTCACTGCCAGTTAGCAGGTGATTCCATCGTGCAACGTATATTTGACCTTAAGCAGATGGACCCTAGTTGAATGAACTGACCACAG
>NW_008754458.1:0-1545 GCF_000715545.1 Opisthorchis viverrini | reverse complement strand
GGATCAACAAGGACCCTGTTCTTCTGCGCCGAAAATTTTCGTTCAGCGTGGTAAACACAATCCTGTCTTTTTCCACGCTCGATAGTTCCGGTCAAAGCACCGTGGTTTATTGCTTCACGTCCAACGCTTCTTATTCTAGCGCTTATGTTGCTACTTCTCCAGCTCAATTCGTTCAAAATATTTCCAGCACTGCTACAGCGCGAATGAAAACCGACATTGCCACAAGCCGTATCAGAGAATCGCTGAAGGGTGGGCATTTCGATTAATCCTGTTTGGTCTGCTAAAGTTGACTACTGTTGACGGCTGACAGTAGTAAGATTTTAGGGGCGATTTTGATTGAACAGTGTACCAAAAAGTGGCCTGCTGATGGACAGAAACCCACCTGAAGGTACGTCGATTGAGACCACGGGAATCTTCGCTTGACACATATAGTCCAATAAAGTCCTGAATTCTGCACTAACAGGAGGCTTGAAACCAAAACCGAACAGCGCATCCACGATCAGGTTGTAAGAAGAACCCCATTGACTAGCCATCTGAAAAGTGTGGACGTTGTACGGTAAATGTAAAAGCAAGCTCGAAAAATATCTAAAAAGTGGCAAGTTGCTCAAGACCCGGTATTTAACAGAGTTGTGAAGACCATGGGGCATGTAAATGCTCGATTCAGTTACAAACTCCGTTTGTTTTTCTTGAATTCCGTAAACAAAAATGAAATGGCTGGGGGGTATTTTATTATCAACAAGCACGGACACCAACAAATTAAGTTGTTTTTTTGAATGCAGGGTACCGATGTCAACCCAGGATACGTGTATCTGCTACCTAGTTAGAGCGGCCGTGCAAGATACAATAAACCCACTCCGTTATACGAATGACATACACTATCTGGTCCAATGTAAAAATTCCCTCTTAGATACGATCCTCACCCAATTCAACGTGCGACAGACATCTTTTTTAACTGATAAAACTCGCTCTGTCGAAGTAGCAAAGGCAGGCTAAGCAGAACCTTTTTCCCGCTAAGAAGAACCTAACAAGCGCACAACTTAGAAGCATGGATGAAGCAACGCAGGTAACCGAAATTGAGGCCAGTAACCCGTATTCGCGTGCGAGCGAAATACCCTAACTACGATACGGCTTCACAGATAAACCATCCAAATCGATCGTATTACAGGAGCTGGAAACACTGACGAACCAAGCGGGGTGGCTTGTCGAACCGGACGGGAAACTGTTACCAGGAGAGCGTCGGATTTTGAAATCAATGTAAGGGAGCAATTCTTCAGCTCTAAACACCGCCCGAGGCGTCAGTTGCCGCAGCACAATAGACTAACGCCTTGACTGATTCAACTGTAGAATAATTTTCAATTGCTCAGGAGTCGTCCTAATGGTGATGTCTGTTTAACCCCTTCTAATCATATAGAGAGTTAGAGACAGAAATAGTCATACAATCTGTTGAAAGGAATTTGGGACTGATTGAGTAGTTTCATAGAGGTTTCGTAAATAATCGCTGGATCTTTCTCTCGGAAACGTTTTGCTTTTGACACAAAAGCCTCA
>NW_008754457.1:0-1546 GCF_000715545.1 Opisthorchis viverrini | reverse complement strand
ATTTGTATGCACATATCTCACAAATATGATAAATTTCTCAAGTTCTCTTGTAAAAACATTCATTCGCCTGCGCCAAATAGAACGGTCAACCGCCAGCGGTGAGTTATTTTTCTGCTACTCAAAATGTTGGTAGTAGTGCAATCTCCGTGAGTAAAACGTGAACCCTCTTATGGTCACCGCGTATTTCAGCCATTACGCTGTCAGTAAAACAAGGATAGAACACACGTGGACCGTTCTAATTTCACCACATTAGTATACTCTGAGCCAGAAGATTTACCTGTAATTAGTTTTTGCATCTTCTAGTCCGTTAGACTGGGATCTTTAAAAATGCCGGAGCTCTCACAGTTCATGTGAAGTTTTGCGGACGAACTGCGCAAGCTCATCCAAAAACTGAAGAATGAAGTATATCATTGTCACTTGTCACTTGAGGAATCAGGAATTCAATTCCCCATATCAACCTTGACATCAGTGCTTTGTCTTCGACGTCATCTACTCCTCGTCCGAACAATACAGTGTACCTGACACAGTCAGTTCAACGTGCGCATCAGGCTTTGCCAAATGGTAGCGCGAGAAATTTGCGATCCAGTTGCCACAACCGTTTCAATGTTTCTCGNTAAAACTGACGGTGATGTGATGGTACCCGGTCAGCACAGCACTGCGCGTAATATACTACTGCATCCACAAAGTAGTTTTTAACGAACTGAAAAGGAAGCAGAGACAACTAGTCGGTGGTAAACCCAAGGCAACCAAAGGATGGAAAAATGCCGAAACATACATATACTTCTGAACAGGGTGTCCTCTCTTTAAGTAAAATGTTCACGGGTTGCCACCACCAGGTAATTCGTTGACAATGTTGTTGCCAAAATATGAGTGCACCGTACACAGTATTAGTTCAGGAAAGCTAATAATGAAAGGCGTTCCAAAGGCCAAAGACACTGTTCTTCCTGAAGGAGGAGATAACACGCCCTGTGAAACATGCAACCGCAACCAATGTTAAAGCTAACTGGTGAGAAGGAAGGAAACTATTCGTTTACGGTAAGTCTTGGCAACATATAGATGGGAGGCAACAACGTTTCACTGTTATTGATGGCTTTGTTGATAAATTTAGCTGTACATGCAAACGGTCACAGTAACTGCGATAAAATATTCAGTTTGCAAACAAATGAAGCTTTTGATTGACTTGCTGTATCACTGAATACAAGTTTTTCACAGGAAAAAACGAAATCTGTTTATACTTTGGACTCATATTCATTAGTATTAGACTCAAATTCTTCATAATTTTTCCCCTAGGTACGCAGTGACCTTGACAGAGGCAGCATTTAGGGGAACAGTCTTACATAGGACTGACTAGGGCGCCCTCTCCCCTAAGCTAAGTGAGAATAAAGGTACATTTTTACGGACCACCTGAGTTTCTCGGCCGTGAAACGTGTACACGAGATGCGATATTTCATCAAGCAAACTAGTGTTGGTTTACACTTAGAAAATGCACTTCATTTCGTGTGAACCAACTCACAATTTCCTTTCTATGGAAAGGATGATTCCGTCA
>NW_008754456.1:0-1546 GCF_000715545.1 Opisthorchis viverrini | reverse complement strand
TCTAGCGGCGTACGTAGTTTGGAATATTTGCTGTAAGCTACCACCAGGTCCTAACTTTCCTCCTTTCCATTCCATGAATAGGCTCTGAAGTAATTTGCTGTATGGTAGTGAAACATCGATCTTCAACACTAGTGCGTTGCCGATGGTGATCGCGTTAATGTGTCTAATTCCGTACAAATTGGCGAGCATTTCATGGGCGACTGACGCAGTCCTGCAGCCGAACACTACATTAAAACCTTTGACCTCTCCTACCCATTCAGCAGCAGCGTCATCTGCACGCTTTTACCGGGAGAACCTGCTACATTCGAAGGTTCGAGCAACAATCCTAACTGATATACCCCAGCTAGTAAAAAGAAGTACCAACAAAAATTTGTCCGATTTGTTATGCCTAGGGTCCTAAGCTTCACGATTCCACAAAATATAAGTGTGATACAATTTCTTTTACGATACAGGATCCATTCAATAGTTGAACCAAATCATGGAATAAGAAGTTACGCAGTTTAATGGATCCACATTTGTATCAGGGTTTAATCACGACTATATCCATGGGGAGCTGAGAATTCCTCAATAATTCACTTTCAGTTTGCTATTCAACAGCTCCACTACTATCATAGAAAACAATCAGTGTAGACACTGATACCGGCTGGTTGCCAGGGCCGAGGCGAATTCATACGCTCGTTCTACGGTGTCATTTTTACAACCAGCCAACTCTGGTGTATATTCCGATGCCCGGTCAACGTCCAAGGAAGGCAGATACCTCTCGAAAATTGTACCAGACATGAGACTGCCTCCGTGCGGTCCTCCAATAACTGCACCTAAGCATCCGTCCGCAACAAACAGAAGAATGTTTATTCGAAGTGGTAGATCTCATATCGATCTACATGGGACACACTTTGGGACATTAGCAGAGAGCAATGCTAAATCAAGTGTCCCGTTACAATATATATTCTCAAGTCAATAACCCCCAGCGAGTCCATGCGCTTTTGCAGATTACGCGAACAGTTCCTGGATTTTTTGTGCTGCATGGGGATATATCTAGAGGTTTGCGAGGCGGATGCCACTATTTGTAGAATCAGTGTTCGGACTCACCAGCTCATTTTTCCTATCGTATTGCGTTAACTCTTATTACCGTCTCTAAAAACGCCGATACGGACTAGTGTTACGGCAGTTTGGACCAGACTGAAGTCCCTCTCTCCCTTCCAAACGCTGCTGCCATCGGTATCGCCCTTCTTCATTTTGCAGACGCACATATCATATTTTGCGCATTACACGAACCCGAGATGGCCCAGTGGTTAGAAAACCAAGTTGTTGGCCAGAAGGTCCGACGGACCTTCGAACCACGTGGTTCGAATCCAAAACCTGCTGCTACCTCTGCTTGAGCAACCTAACGGTATCTCAGCTCTCGTGCTTCCTTCAGGTACCCAGGTTCTGGTTTCTTGCGCCCACCAATCTCATTCGTTTTGCCGAAGGCTGCGCATCGCCAGCTCACTGGGAGAGGGTCATGTGGCATGCAGCGAACACCCTGTCCTTTTTTGATTGGTCGAAG
>NW_008754455.1:0-1546 GCF_000715545.1 Opisthorchis viverrini | reverse complement strand
CTCAATGGCTAAACGAGGTGTGCGCGTTTGGCGTAGACTTGCGAAGCTCAGTGAACAGAAGCAACCTACCAGTGCGTGATTGGAGTCCACATTGTAAGCGGCTGGCTATCAGCATCGGAAACTGACGACAGCACGGCCCATTTGACTGTACCGGTTCAATGTTGGGCATCATGTCATCAAGCGACTCCCGCTGTTCCGTAAGTGGGTGTTGTAAAGGAACAGTTCGTGGTCTTGTTCTGATCTCTAATGCTTTATCGATCAGACTTGTCAGTTCCACCGGGATCGAGAGGACAAGCGTCCTTGGGGAATATGTGCTGGAAACAACTGGACCGTTGCGTGGTGTGGATCCAAGTGAACCAGTATGTAAAAGATCAAACAGCTTTTTATCACTAGGAGGCTGAAATGGGGAAAACAAGATAACTTGTCATTAAAATGTATTTGTTCGTTTGGAGACAGTCCATCTAACACCTCTTTTGAATTCGTTGATTGTAAGACCGCTGTTGTGAGTTCAGTTGCATTAGCATGGCGGGCTTTCTTGTGCGAACCGTCTGTTTTCTAGGTGTGCAAATTTTTGATATTTCTGGTTCAACAATCGGCTCGGGAGGTTCAGGCTCTTGGGGTAATTCACAAATTTGCTGAGAAGAATCTCAAGTGGAAAACCAATACCGTGTGCAACTATCGCTGGAAGAGAAGAGGAACGTTGTGGATTGGCATAACGGATCCAGATGGAGAGCCATACGTTTACCACATAGTGAACTTTCGGCACGGCTCACAATTATGCCTTGTGTTGATAGTCTTTTTCTAGCTGTTGTAAATAGAATAGCGTTCCTGATTGAGCGCGAGAACAATAGTGAAAAGCACAGAATGAATAGCGTTTTACTTGTCACCGGGGACGAGATGGCCCAAGTGGTTAGAGCGCGAATTTACAGACCGGAAGGTCCGTGGTTCGAACCCGACCTTTGCCACTCGACTTCCCCTGTCTAGGCTTGGGCGACTTGGCAGTGTCCCAACCCTCGTGCTTCCTCCGGGTGGCATGGCAGCTAGGCACCGTAGGGATGTTACAGCTGAACAATTATTATATTATTATATGTCTAAGAGTAGAAGTACGTAAGTTGAAAGTGTAGGTGAAAGCATAGTTAATACGAAACGATAATGTGAACACAAAGGATAGTCATGACACTCACCAGGGCCTTCGGATTGTGTGTAAAGAGGGATAACTCGGGCACAGTTACTGAACGAATGATTGTAGAAATCTGCTAATGAATAATGATAATTGTGGTCAAGCTTCTCGTTTTTTTTTAATGTAAGGCGGCGTACGCTTCTGGAGTCTGGATAAACCAGAGATGCCAGGGTCATATGTATTTGGTGATCCACGTGCATCGCTCGGGCACGGGGATGAGACTGAATTATGATCTTATTTTGCGGAGGCGCGTGCAAGTCAGATAGAGGGGGTGTATGGACGCCATTGCCTTCACGGGATGAGGTACGTGTCAACTCGTTGAGATCTTTGCGATCACCACAGGGGCGAGATGGCGGACGGATACAG
>NW_008754454.1:0-1548 GCF_000715545.1 Opisthorchis viverrini | reverse complement strand
ACAAGGATATATCAGGTGTATTTTGCTATTCATATTTACAGCGACCGACGTCTGCGAACTATTCGGTTATTTTATTACCATCAACTAGTTTGAGTCCATCAAACGCGGTTTCCCTCAAACAGAATATTATAACTCCTATAGGGAATTTTCGCTGGTTCCCTCAACTCAAAGCCCTACATGAATGTAGAGATTGTTATATTCCACATTGGGAGAGCTAGAGTAGTGCAGTCGCCTAATGACAAATATTACTCAAATGCTATTCCCATACAGGTCAGGCGCCCCGCGTTGGCCGTCTGCCGGTTGCTGTACATGAAAGAAATTTAGATAATTTGCAATGTTAAATATTATTTGTTGCAATTTTTGCGTTCTCTTCCCTGTGCTCTGCTCCGTTCAATGTAATGCTAGAGGATTATATCAGCAGGAAAATGCGAGCCAAGTTCTGACACAGGTAGTTCTTCTGACTGAGTACAATCCCGCAGTGTCACCAATAATGCAAACCATATACGATGCCAGCATTTAAATTTCTGATCTTTTTTGTTTCGAATATGCATATAATAAATCACGTATTCAATTAGTGTAGATTTTTCATTTAAATTGTTGCGTCTTTTGTTTTTCAATTTTATTTCATTAGAATAATCACAATGTATCTCTCGGGATGCATAACCGTTCGACTTGATCTTTGTTCCATTAACCCCCAGCAATAAATAGACTAAAGCGCATGGTGGTCTAGAGCTGAACTCGACCGGGGTATTCAGATAGAATAGTAGGTGTTAGATGCAGCTAACTAAGCGTAGTTTATATTGGGCATTTGCATTTTGGGATATGCATTGATGACAACCACGCCATTCTGTCGGTAATATAGGGGACTAGGGGACTGTAGGGCATCATTAGTATCGCTTTTACAAACCATATGAAAGGAAGACCCGATTGTTTGTTTGATATATTTCGAGGTCTTGGGCGAGATGGCAAAATCAACCTATGATTGCGGGCGTTGTTCAAGTACAGTTCATTCTGAGGAGGGACTAGAATGACCAGTCTCTTCGGACAGATGTTTAATTCCTTTTGCGCCGTAGAATTTTTAATTCTGAATGTCTGCATAAGCAAAAGCGTCAACATGCCACAGCTCGCGCAAATCGAAAATTGTGCGGGAAAATCAACAACATTTCGATACTGATCTGGTTTCATTTATCACTTCCACAGAGTTGCACAGGGTTGCAAAATCCGGCTAAACGAAGTCATACGTATTTTGTGCTGTTTTATTTTGCCTGAATGCTTGCCACATAAAAGCCATAAAGAGTACAAAGCAATTTTATTCCGCACAGAGAGCTGCCTGACGGATACTCTCGCAGTGTGAAAATTCAAGGAAAACTAATCACAAGGTCATCGTTGCGTTTTTCATAGTGCATTCATCATGGTTGAAAAGAGTAAAGTTTTGAGTTTTGTAAATCCGTTGTGAAAATGCAGAAAAGAATGCAGGTGACAGGCATTTTCCTGGGGAATTCGGGTTTTTGTGCAGTAAATTTCTGTTTTAACCTCCAACATTGTAAT
>NW_008754453.1:0-1549 GCF_000715545.1 Opisthorchis viverrini | reverse complement strand
CGGGGCGTCTAACATAGGATGCGACGAGATTAGCACTACCCCACAAGGACACACTGGACACATACGCGTCCGAACAAGTGAACATGTTCACGCTTGACCGATGCGGTTAGTTTGTCCGACGACTCACTAACTGTACTGGTTGTGTCGATGGATTGGTCTGCATCTCAGAAATTCATAGTCGGGAAGCGCTACGGAAGCTTTGAAACCGGGTGGGTAATTTTTTGCTAGTTGCTGGTAGTTGCGGGACTTGTGGAATTCCCATTCACACCAGTCTCGTAATCTCTAACTCGAAGCACTGCAGCCCACCTAAGGAGTAAAATCCGAACGATAATTTCTTAATATTCATGTTTAGACGTGACTTCTAGTCATTAATCTATCGATTGATGTGCATCGAGCTGTAGCCTGTAAGTTGAGCCATGTGACACCCCTTAGAACATCCAGTTCTTGCTTCAAGAAAAGGAGATGAAACCTACAAAACATATGATGCAATTTACCCTCGCTACAACGTCATCCTCGCTTTCCGTTACCTCTCGTGCATCATATCGTCCAGCTGTAGCACCCTTTCGGTGTCTAGCTGCCTGCCACACGGGAGGAGGCACGAGGGGTGGGATACTGACCCCAAGCCTAGACAGGAGAAGTCGAGTGGCAGAGGTCGGGTTCGAACCACGAACCTTCCGGTCAGTAAATTCGCGTCACATCGAGTACTCGGGAAGGTCGATTTAATTCTGTAGAATACTATAAGGCTAGTAATCACTGTACGGCTGTTTCAGAACTGTTGGAAGTCAATAGCGGTGCACGCCTTACAAGGTTTGAACCCAGAACGACCCGGTCACTCTTTGTGCCCTGAACCGTCTAACTACAAAAGGACAATAATCTCGTAAAAAAACAACACCCCACAAGTTGTTTGTCTGAGAAGTGAGCACTCGAGAATCTGGTTAACAGCAGGTCGCATTATGCGTAACCGAAAAATGACGCCGTCACATTCTGGGCAAGTGAAACTTACTCACACTGCTGAACAGCCAGTCGCTCTCGAACTGTAGTGCTCTGGCACCAAGCGGCCGTGAGTTTCGATCTTCCAAAGAAGGGATGATTGTGGAACTGGTGCACCATGCTTTCCAGCCTGTTGATATAAATTGGCCACGCCTACAACGAGACATCTGGATTCGGAACATCGCAATCTCCCATGTATGCAAGCGCGTCAGTGCGCTTCACCGTAACATGAAGTGCACCATGACAACAGTGTGTTGTGTTTATGCTATTATCCTCAGCTGTAGCATCCTTTCGATGTCTAACTGCTATGCCACCAGAAGGAAGCACGAGGGCGTGGATACTGCTAGGTTGTCCAAGGTTAGACAGGGGAAGTCGAGATGTAGAGGTCGGGTTCGAACCATAGACCTTCTGGTCAGTAAATTCGCGCCCTAACCACTGAGCCATCTCACTCATTCGGTACATATATCTCGACGTAAGAACAGGGGCTGAGGCACTGCCGATTTGACAAGAACGTGAGAAGGTGACTGCTACTGGTAATTTCGCCAAACATTTTCAGGCA
>NW_008754452.1:0-1551 GCF_000715545.1 Opisthorchis viverrini | reverse complement strand
AGGCCAGCTGAACTGTTCTTCGAAGTTTTAGGCCCATCTTTTCTAGTCGACGTTTTTATGAGTGAATTAATGAGCCATATTTTTCACTTATCCTTTCGCTGACCGTTGCTTTCCTAGGGCCAGTCGCTCGCATCAGTTGATAAAAGACACGGCTTTTTCCCGTAGCAAAAGCCTTCTCCATCTCCCAAGCTTTCGATGTACACCAGAGCTCTCGGTATTTCCTCATTCTCTTCAATATTTGACCTTTTTGATGAACTTGTGTGCGCCAGTGTATTCGTTGGCTGCTGGTATGCCTTTCCTGGCATCAATCACGGATAACGACCTCGACGACATCCAGCGGTCTTGTGGTCGAATTGGAGAAGTCGGGCATGCAGCACTGAAAGCCGCTAACATAGCTCCGTTAACATTTTGTCACGCTTCATCCACATGTTCACTGCCACCACAGTATTGGTTTACTGTGGAGAGTTGTTAGGCTAGCTCAGATAGATACTGTTGAGCTATGACAGTTCTTCGAAGCTGGTGGATTGGCATGCTTCTTACCGACTTGCGAGGGCCTGAAGGGAAACGAAGTGTCAGGCTTGCGCGCACCATAGCGTGATCGGAATCAAGTGGTGTGCCCCAGAAGGAACGGCAGTCTTGAATTGTGGCTCTCCACCGGTGGCTAATGGCCACGTAGTCCAACGGGGTCCACGGTTGATTTGCATTTGGTGGCCCCCGGATTACGTGGTGCGAACATTTATGTTGAGAGTTCGCTCCTACCAGAAACAGTTCATGGTCGGCACACAACTGAAGTAGTCGGTCTTCGTTGTCTGTACGGTGAGCATCGACTCCCAATCGATTCCAAGGTGATTCCAAGGTGCTCAGACGACCTACCTGAGCATTCAGATCGCCTGCAAGGATCACAATGTCAGTGCATTTTGCCCGGCGAACGAGCCCGGATAGCTCTCGATAGAAAGTATCCTTCTCCGAATTAGAACTGCAGTCCGTTGGGGCATAAGCCGACACTACAAAAGGTACCAATTTTTATGTCGAGAGGCATTGAGCTTGACTGAACTGGATAACCGGACGGCTCAGAGACGACTGTTCAATGGGATTCAATCCAGTAAAGCCCGCTAAGCTCTGGGGCTGAGTGCAACTCCCACGCAATATATATTCCACGAGTCATCGCCTCTGTGTCACCGGACGCACACGGAGGGAGCAATGTGAAAGAGACACAGTATACATCAATTTTAAGGGAATGTAAGGTCTCAGCAAGCATTGCCTCTCTGCCGATTCGACATAAAGTACGTATGTTAAAAGGTCCTATATAAAAATGATCTCGTGGGTTTAGACGGGTGTTATTTTGTTTAATGTTTGTAGGCGGCGAGGAACATAGGGCCCTTTGGTCAGATGGCTGGCGGTCAAATGTCCCGGCGGCGTTTGCTGGTGCAGGGGGGAGGGGTTGGGGAGGGACATAGGTGGACGCTGAAATGCGTGGGTAAATGATACTTCCCGATCGCCCAGGCCGAAGAAGGGGGTTTTCGTTGAGTTACCCCACCTTGAGCCTTCGAC
>NW_008754451.1:0-1551 GCF_000715545.1 Opisthorchis viverrini | reverse complement strand
GATTGTTTACCAAGCTCTTCTGAAACCTTTAACCGACTTTCAACAATGATTTAGTGCACCACCCGAAAGAGATCTTATTGATTGGTTTTTATGTTGCCCTAAATCTCAACGAGCTTGAGAGTCACTGTCCAAACTGTTCTTAAATATGACTTCGGTTGGTTCTGATAGGTTGAATATCGATATTACTCTGAGAATTTCGCTGAGTCTAGAAGTAAAAAATTGCGGAGCCTTGCGGTTGCATATAAAGTAACCTGTCGAATTGATTGTTTTTTGCAGAGTAGGCAAAATCTGGGTACTTTTCTGGTGGTGATGCTTTGTGTGCAAATTTTGTTGATGCCAAGAACACTACCTAACTAACCAGTTATCCTCCAGATTTTCGCTTCAGTCGGTCTAGATAAAGTAGTTCTATAAGTTTATGTGTTTTAGATACCTGAATGGAGCCATAAATCATTGCGATGTACTTGATTAATTATTTCCTAGCAAACTGGGCGAATAGGTAGATGCTTCTCAGGCATTATCAGCTGCAAGCTTGTTTGACACTGGGACAAAACGAGGTGAGAATGAAGGAATTATTCCGTGTGTGACCGTAGCTTCCGAGAGATTCTCCTTTGCGCTCATACAGCGGAACAAACACGGATGTTCTGTTCGTAAGTTTTATTGCCTACGGTTTTTAGAGAGCTTAGTAAACCATAAAATGTAGTCTGTGTTCGCACTTCGCACTACTCTTCGACTTTTCTCATGAATCTTTCTCGGAACGTGTATTTACCACATGTTTGCAGAGTGTACGTGAGAAGTCTCAGTATTGCGTTTTTAATACCACCAAGCCAAAATGCGACCTTCAAAGCAACAACTGAGTGGTCCGTTTGTCGTTATTTTAAGGTACATATTTGTGGACATTGGCATCGATTTGCTCCATTTCATCGATACGTTGAAGGCCAATTTTGAGAAGGGCTCCCGGCTGGCTGTCGTGTCTACGATTCAGTTCGTTACCAGTCTTCAGGCGGCGAAAAGTCCCTTGGAACAGCATGGGTTCAAGATGATTATACCGCAGTCATCGCCTTTATCTCCAGGAGAAGTTCTGGGATGCACATCTCCACGAGTAACTCCCCATAGGAGACTGAATTTTCCCAAAATTGTACCCGTATAGGCTCTTCTACGTGGTAATTTATGTTCATCTTTTACCTTTGGTCACTAGACTCAAAGTAATCGATAGGTGCATCGTTTTAAATGTAGACTGCCTGCTAACTGATTCGCTCAAACCTTGTGAGTCAGTGGTTTACTCTTTTTAGGCCCCATGGATCAGTTTTTTATCTAAAACTTTCAATCAATAATGACGCAACTTTCCTTCGCTTCCTATGAACTCTCTATTGGTCTAAGTCTAAGTTTCGACGCCGAGTTGACCGGCTTGGCCCCACGTGGTGGATAAACAGCACCTCACCGAAGGAGGAAACAGATTAAGTGGGAGGTTTTCTTTTACATTTGATGATCAGGCGTCCGAGAAACTATCAACCGCATCGACTGATCAACGCAGTCACTAGCAACAGAGCCATC
>NW_008754450.1:0-1551 GCF_000715545.1 Opisthorchis viverrini | reverse complement strand
TTTGCTGGAATCTATCAACTGTAAATCAGTTTACTGGATTCTACAGGCTGATATGAGTGTGGGTACTACGTTTAACCCGTATCGCTCAGTGCACGAGCTAATCAGCCGATCCACGTGATGGACCAAATCTAATGCTAAACCAACAAAGAAATACATTTGAACGTAAGATCCGGAAAGCGGCTCAAGATTGTTTGGTGACTACTCAGTTTGGATTTAAAACTATCTTTGAACGCACCACACACAAATGCTTACCAGATGGGCATCATTCTTCTTCTTGCAAGTCATTCACTTTAGAGAACTAGTGGGAGGTTGTTTGTCCCGAAACTTCTAGCCTAATTCCCGGAAAAGCGAGAGCTTAAAATCGATAGTGTTACAAACTGGCAGCGTTCTGTTCTGCTACAGAAATAACGTAACATTTAAGATGACATGGGAAAATGGTTTCCACAGAAAAAGAAGAATCGTTCTTAAACTATGGACTGTTATTTTTCATCTGGAGGCACACGTAGATGCTTGTTTCAAGAGAGTGGACCTAAACAGTTTTAATTTACTTCCTTACACGAAAGATGTTGTCTAAGACAGTCAGCTTGTGAGATACCGCTCGAAGTGTCCATTCTTGTGGGGTTAGCACAATAAAGAAGTCATTTGCTGGAATATATGATGAAACATGGTTATGCCAACCTTCACTATTCTGATAACTAACTTCAAACAAAAAAGGAATCTTAGGAACAACACCTTGCTAGCCACAAATCAAGATCTCTCTTTGAGGGATGTCCATGAGAACCATAGAAAACACTCGTATGCAAACATCGTCGATAAGAAACAAACTACTGGTTAACGAAAATGACACCCAACACGACAATATTTGTTAGAATGAAGTGTTGGCCACTTTTCCTTTGATGCACGATCAGTACATTTCAGTCAGCCGTGTGATAAGACGCGCAAATGACATTACCCAAGTGGCTGTGCTTGCCTGTTAGATCAGTCTGCTAGTTATAAGCCCAACATCATCTGAACACAGACTCTCTTACCTGCGTGAGTCATTTGCGCTGTTCGCCGACACTGGCTGCCCCAAATTTTACAAACAATGAGAAGGCTCAGGCTTCCCAGCGTCCTGCATGAGCAGGCTGAATTGGTGATTGAAATGCATTGGTAGTGGCTCGCTATTATAAGGGTCATGCTAAGTAGCGGGTAACAAGGCGATATTGTCCAATTTTGTAAAAATAGTTCATCTAGAATAGAAGCCGTGGGGTGGAAAACCGTAATCGAATGTTTCCGTATTAGATGTTCTGTTTAACCAAGTTTTCAACTATTCTTCATCACTCGCCCAATAAAATCAATGGACACGTCTGTGGGAAAATCTTTCTGGAGAGTACGACGTTCGATGGGGTCCTTATGATTAGAGCCAGAAAACAGGCTATGTCGATATGTGATGACAACATGGCGTTTTCGATTACATATATTGAGTTTGTAAAGTTTCTATTCGAGATTGCGTAGTAGCAAGAACCTCGAAACGCAATCGTTTTCACTGTCTCACCAGGTGTTTATCTTGCT
>NW_008754449.1:0-1552 GCF_000715545.1 Opisthorchis viverrini | reverse complement strand
TAAACGATAGTTAATATGAACTGAAAGTGTTCTGATGATCATGTACATTTGCCAAGAAGGTTTTTTCACGAACCTTTTTCTTTCATAGCAGCACATTTGTCCTCTAGTTAAGGCTTTGTTTCAAATCGTTCAGCCTGTAGTAACAAGGTTGGTGTGAGAGTTTTTTCCGGGTTTGGAAAAGCCGCTGGACTTTATACAAGCAAGAATATCTTCAGCTGGGATGTCAAGTTTTTTCTGAACAAATGTCAAACAGCGGTACGGACAGCGACGCCAGCTGAGAAGTACAGACACCGTGAAAAAGCTGGATTTAGGCGAAAAAAATCTGAATATTCTTACACGATAAACAAGTTCACCACTATTTCTCAACCCAAGGACCGCCTGATGGTAAGCTAAGCTCAGGGGATTTTCCGCTCATCGCCATTTCGAGCAAAACCATTATGGAATTGATCATGCCAGTAGACATCAGATTTAAGCTCAACATTCTTCGACCCCACAGAAACAAACGAATATCGTATTAACTATTGCGAGACCCTGAGGAGTTTCAAGAAAGCCTGCACTAAAATGGACAAACAAAATTTCTCAGGAATGTCTCGTCACAAGCTGGATGTGTTCGGAGTCGAATCTCCGAGCCGTTACCCTGTGATGATAGGCTTAGAATTTTGATGTTTTGAGCTTTGTTACCTCCTCCACTAGAATATGGGTATAGTCGGCAGTCTCACTCTTTTTAAACCATCCTTCACAGAGGCATGGATCCATTTGTTCAAGGATGGCGTGGACGGCGTTTGCTGTGGCAACCAGTTTGAAGTTCAGTCGAAGGTAAATGAATAGCTCCTCTTGTTCACAAGTGAGCAGTTCTGAGGCAGTGTCGGAACGATAATTTGATCGTACTTAAGGGATTTGCCTACCGATAATCGCACTACTTGGTAACACTCAACCAAACTAGAGCTACTTTACTGTCAGAGGTGAAAAATGTTTTTTAGCGTTTGGGCATACTTTTCTTCTGTCTGGTTGGGTCTGTGGGAGTGGAATAGCTACAGCAACTTTCGTATTCCAAATCGACAGAGATCCTCGCATTGCTAACTGTAATCTTTTCGTTACTTGAGAACGAGGCATAGAATTGTTTAGCTCTTGATCCGCTGAATAAAATATCTCCTGAGTAGCCGCCAAGATCGTTTCCGGGATTGTACGATCAAAAGCGGTTTAGCACGGATGAGAGAACAGATAGGTCAGTGTTACAGTGCAAACTTCTGTGAGGTTATTCAATTTCCACTGAATCCGATTGAGTATTATTATCCGCTACTTGGAGCAGTCGGATATCTCCGCTTGAATCACGTGATCACTTAGGGTCCAAGGATTATGCTTCTCAAGCCTGAAGACAAACTGTTAAGATATACCTGTTAGGCGGTTCACTAAGTCATCAGCGGACTCTGTATAAACAGTCACAACTTCTTGATAAACCTTTTAGTCTCAACAAGATTCCAATAGTATCCACTTGAGATATATACTTTTAAATCAGACGATGAAGAACTGACTTGAATAACCCCATGCGTGT
>NW_008754448.1:0-1552 GCF_000715545.1 Opisthorchis viverrini | reverse complement strand
GAAATCACCACAAAAATGCAGACATTTGAGCGGAAAATTTAGCAGGTCGAGTTTAGCAAATCAAAAAGTTTCAAAATTACACAGTTGAATATCTAATTTGTCAAAGAATTATAAATGCAATACCATAGAACCCCTGACAAGAGATAAAGCTGGACGTCGATATCTACAGTTTTGCTTTTACCGATCGATTATTCAACCCAAAGAAACTGTGAACAGTTATTGCATTGGCCGTTGTTCGGCTTGACAATTTTGACACTCGTCAACAATATTTACTTTCCTCGTCAATAGAGCCAAAAACGCATCCCAAAAGTAGATTGTCGTTTGACACCTGAAAGAATGGTTTTCAGAAATTTTTGGTGACCTTGGTTGCTTAAGAAATGCATTCTTTTATATACTCATTGAGGGTTTTTGCCCTGCTCAATCGATTTCGCAATGTTAGTCTACAAGCATGGATTACTGGAGATTAGCCACACTATGTGCCTTTTCAGTACCATTCCCGCGTCTGATCTAGAGTGTGAGAAATATGTCAGATATTCATGAAACAAGGAAATTTCCTACAAAAACCGGAGATGTATTTTGAGTTTAAAGCGCAATGTGCATTGTAACACGTGACTTCTGTGCTCAGTGCGCTAATTTTAGTCAATATGGCTGACCAACTTTTGAAAATCTTATAGTATATTGATGAAAAAAATCAATACGCATTTTGTTGTGGCGAAGACCTAACTTTATTAGGGAAGCCACCGATCACATGAGCAAAATTTGAGAAGGGTTTTTTATGGGCTGATGTAATGCTTCTTTCAGCAGTTTATTTCACCTCCAAGGTCCTTACATTGCGAATAAGTGCAGCTTATCCGGGTACGTTGAGTGAGTCTACCAGCAGGTAGTGAAATGTTCCATCGAAAACTAAGCTTTTATGTCCACGAGGTTTGGCGCCACACCCGCAATGACCTATGGTCAGAGTTTCCAAGGGACAACAAGGTTAAATGACAATTTTTTCAAACGCCATCATCTTTCCAATGCATGGTAACATTCTTACCTTGAAAATTCAAAATTTGGTCAGCAGTCGCAATGTTTGCGTTTGCACAAAATACGAAAATCTACAATACTGTCATGTACTTAGCCTGATCGAATTGCTTTCATTCGAATCGCAAAGGCAACCAGCCCTCGTTTTTCTAGATTTCTGAACATTTTATTGTGATGACCGTTCGTTTTTACGGATTATTAGGATAAATCTTTGGGGAAGAGTGTAGGAAACGTTTGCTCTACACGTTGCGAAATCCGTTATTGAGTTAATTCGTCATAGATCAACCAACGTGCCCAAAAATCATTGATACATACCAGATAGCCAAATGACAGTATCATTACCATCGACGATGAAAATTTCAAAAGTGCATTTGAGGAGACGTTTGAGTCTGCATCGCACGGGTAAGTCTAGATAAAATCTTGTAAAACCGCAATTTATAGGAAGTTTTAATAAATCCACCCAGTTCACAGTGCAAATATGGTGAATTTTACTTTATTGAGGAATCTGGAGACCTAGACTGAGTAAAGT
>NW_008754447.1:0-1554 GCF_000715545.1 Opisthorchis viverrini | reverse complement strand
TTGACCTTATTTTACGTGTGCAGCCGCCATTTATTAGGCGGTTCTTGATGTGTCGTCCACAGATATCCTTTTCCATTCAGTAGGTTCAGTTTACCACAAAGCGTCCTTCATCTTACTGAGCCAGTTCATTTTGAAACGCAGACACTATTACAAACTTTCGCTCTCATCAATATCAGTAATACACACTCATGTAAGCAGATTGTCTTTAGGCTGTGCAAAAGCTTCCCCTTAAGTAGCATTTTCAATCAAATAGGACTGGTTCAGTCCGTAATCCGGGGCCCTGATTTTGCCACAATCCTGCAGGGGTCTGGTTCGGCGACATGTTAGTTGTGAAGCCATATAGACCGAACAGCTAGCCAAAATTCTAGTGTGCTTTTCGTCAGTCCTAGCGTAAGCCTACACGCAGTGTAAGTGTCTTCTACTTTGAGCCTATGGGTCTAGTACTCAGAGGCTACCGGCTCCCATGGTAGTTCTGTTACTGTCTTGAATTTGAGGCAGGATATGCATGAATCGCTTGTGCCCTGGTGAACAAAACCCCACAGATTACGAGTGACATTCATACCATCTTATTAAGGCTTTGTCCTATTGACAGGCATCACCTATGCTGTTCAAGTTTATTTGTCAAATCATTTAAGTAAAATGACCGGATCTGGATAAACGACTAAAGGGTTGAAATAAAAAAAAACCTTAATGGAGTATACCTGGCTGATAAGATATCCTAACGACGGAGACGTGACACATATTGCTCTGTACATCTATATAGCGTTGTTTAACTTTGCAGCGTGACCTACATTTTGCCTTGCATGGGATACCATCCGTCTTCCATCCAAATTAAAGCCATGGATATTACACTACTTATATTACAGCAGTAGTTCCAAATAAGTGCAACGTCACTTCAGCAACTGGCGCTGAGCTAATTTGTCAAACATTTCGATTTTCGTTGAAGGCTCTGCAGAAAATTATACTGTGTTATGTCATTGGTTCTTATGCTATCCCAAAATTTAGGTTCGCAATTCTTTTGGAAAACGCACGATGACAGACTGAAACAAAACGGCTGTCGCCATCAGTTTTTGAATTAGCATTAGAAAAAATCGAGTATATTAATTGATAAAATTTAAAACACCAAATTCATTTTATCTACTGGATCAGGTAAGACAAAACGAACTTATGGCGGTGTGCTGTAAGTTTAATCCATTTCGCCATTTTTAGGCGTAAAATGTGCAACTTGTATATAAGGCGGTTTCACGACAAATTTAAAAAGAAACTATGACAGATTCAAGAGAGTATCACTTAATTAAAACCACAATAGCCAAAGACCATGTCATCAAAACTACTGCCGTATCAAAAGAAATTCTGGTCTCCAGCCATAACAAGGGATTGGGTCGAATAAAATATATTGTGTACATGTTCTTAGTCCGAAGTTGAACATCTGATTGAAACTTGTCATTCAGATCAAGGTACTCTGAAAACCAAAAAGACCGAATTTGACGCAGTAAACACCAATTTATACGTGAGAGTGATATAATAGCTCCAAATAATTCTTCATCATCATCA
>NW_008754446.1:0-1554 GCF_000715545.1 Opisthorchis viverrini | reverse complement strand
AATCAATCAATTTATCAGCTATAAACTTTATGCCATAGACATATTGGTTCCAGATGCTACAGGGCATACTAATCAAACCCTTGCTTATGAGCAGTTTTCTTGGTGGGACCCAAGTTCAGCCATGAGTATAGTGTTAAGAGTTGCAAATGATAATTTTAAGTATGCCACCTATTCGGAGAAACATTGAACCTTGGTGGGAATGCCTCTCTCCAATATTTTCTTTCAAGTGTATAGATGTTTCTGATTGTCGGAGTTTGATTTTCGCTCGTAAATTGTTGGTGACATTTCCAAGCCTCTTCATTTATAATAAATATTTTAGACTCCTTTATCCCCATTAATCCTTTATCCCGTAATTAGAGGTTTGAATAAAGCTTCCTAAAGTCGCGGAAAGTTGAGAGGCAACAAATCGGGCCTAGCGTGAGCTAATTTTCTCAACGACGAACTACCGATCCCAATAACATAGTAGGATTACTTCATTTCTCCAGCCCATTCGTGACATTGGGAGCAATTTTGCGCACCAAATAAACACACGGGGTCACATATCTGAACAAATACAGCTTACATCAATATTCGAGTTCTCTGGGGAGCATCGTTCCGCACATCATCACCATCAACATCATCAGCATGAATGTATCGTCCGCTGTACAGGTTGTAGGCACTCAGGAGTGATACCATAGCATGTTGCATACCGAATCATAGCACCAAGATAGGATTGAATTCTTAACTCGACAAAACCATTTGCGAGCACGCTTAGGAGCCATTTTGTTAAAGGATATCACTCCTAATTAAAGAATGACAGTCAGTGAATTTTTAGAATTTGGGTCTGATATGACTACTTCCAAGTGAGATCACCGGGTGAATAATGAAATCGTATTACTATCCACTTAACCGACCAATGATGTGAACAGATTACCTACATGCTTCGTGTAATCTACAGTAAGGAACACCTGGCCAACGTTTACCCATTATCGATGGCGAGTTTTTTGAATCGGAGTTGGGTGTGTGATGTGGATGGATTGTAATGGGTAATTAATTAGCTTCTAGAGGATTAAACACACCCATTTTCGTGATACGAGTTGGTCATTCGAGGCGGAACAGAGGCCGCTGAGCCATTGTAATATCGTCTAGTCAAAGACCAGTCAGTATGATTGTCTAACTTTGTTTTGCCAATACTTTAACATCAGACGTTCATATCGTCAGAATACGAAAAAAGCAAAGACTATGGTAAGGACTGGGGTATTGCATATAGACTGACTGTCCAGCCCCCGCTTACATGAATGAACAAAACACCCCTTACAACAGGTAGTCCTCTAACGGCCTCAAAACGATTGGATAATCAGGATGCCACTTTACAATAAAATTAAGACTAGGTTGCTCGTGTTTGCACTGACTGAGGTTGACAAATAACCGTAGAGCGTCCCAAAAATGAATAACACTGGTACCCTCTGAATCATCGCTAGAAAAGTTGAGGAAATTTTGTGTCGCATAGCTAACCGCCTACTTGCGTTGCTGCATGACAAGTTATACTAGCGATGTGATTTAACGCAAGTCTGC
>NW_008754445.1:0-1554 GCF_000715545.1 Opisthorchis viverrini | reverse complement strand
ACGCCTATTTCTAATAAGCAACTTTTCTACAAATATTGTTTACTAGGGGATCCCAGTAAGTACGCTCTGTTTTCTTGTCGTACGCTCCATGTAATGCGTCCGTTTACGACGGTTCAACCGCATGCACGTAGAATAAGACAGTCCGTAAGCATCCCAGCGATGTTTCTTCCACGGTGAAATAAGGTGGACCGCAAATTTGCTTGTGCTAAGCAAACGTTTTATTGTACTTCTAAAAGAGCCATAATCCAATATCCGGTCTATCGAATGCGCTAACACCAATGGTCTTATGGTACACAAGTTCGCCTTTGTTCCAAGTAATTTTGGACATCGTTTTACGGGCCAGGCCATGTAGATCCCTGTCTAGCCCGCATCGCACTGCGTTAAATCTCATTCGCCGTGAAATAGAGGGGACCACATTCTTGTAACCTGATGCTTCATGGTGATATAAGGGTTAACGAGAATCCTTCTTTTATGATGCTTAGACTTCGAATGGACACAAACACCATGTTTATGGGGTAGCTCAGAGACAACATCTGAACAAGCATCATGGTATATAAACTCATCAGTATCTCATAGTTCCCGTTATTCGGACACCGTGGTTTACTAAACAATACTCAAATTTCCCTCTGATGTCTATATACAGTTCGTCTAAAATTTACGCGCAGCTGTTTAGGTGTATAAGCTGATCTAAAAGAGCGTATAAGCATGTATCGAGGCGGGAGAATAATGTCCACTAAAAATTTAGGATGCTACAGACACAACCGATGGATAGCATTATACCCCGCCATCTGCTCTCACTATGAGTGAATATGTGTGATCTATCTGAACCACACTTCAGGATCTGATATCGATCACGGTATTGTCGGTGTTTTGTGGCCATCCACAATTTCTGGGTTCTTGTGACCTAAATTTGAACAAGCAGACGGCAACTCAAATTTCGCGCTGCCATCGAACGATACAAACGTCTTCGGGCTTTTCATTCTAGGTGATGTGCACAGTGTGTGATGTGTGATGTGTGATGGCGTCACAGTCATGTCCGATAACTAGGGACATTGAAACAAACCTATGTTTAGTGCACCCGCATAAAACAACATGAGACCACATAGGATATCGTGGCTAGGCCGCAGCAGGAANGCTTATAATACGCGCCATTCGGGCACCATGGTTTTCTACACAATATTTAAAGTTCTCTTCGATGCCTATATACAATCGTCTAAAATTTACGCGCAGCTGTTCAGCTGTGTAAGCTGGTATAAGGGAGCTTTTAAACATGCATCGTGCCAGAAAAATAATGCCCATTGTAAATTTGGGATGCTAGAG
Source organism: Opisthorchis viverrini (assembly GCF_000715545.1). Lineage (NCBI taxonomy): Eukaryota > Metazoa > Platyhelminthes > Trematoda > Opisthorchiida > Opisthorchiidae > Opisthorchis > Opisthorchis viverrini. The sequence continues at coordinate 234 of NW_008754445.1, read as the reverse complement.
AAACAACAGAAGCATTGTAACTCGTTTTCCGCTCTCACCACAAGTGGAGAAGCGTGATCTATCTGTCCCATAGTAAATGGCTTGATATCGATCAAGTTACTGTGGCCATCCGCGGTTTCTCAGCTGCTTGTGAGTAGCCGTGGACAAGCTGATTGCAACTCAACTTTCGTGCGTCCGTCGGATGATATGAAATTCTTCAGGCTTCTCACTCTAGGTGATGTGCAATTTCATGCC
>NW_008754444.1:0-1555 GCF_000715545.1 Opisthorchis viverrini | reverse complement strand
TACACATACCGATCTGCTACCTACCGCTAAGGTCACCGTTTTCTCTACCTAGGCCTGAGTGTACGGAATTTCGCATGGCAAAAGGGGACTGAAGATGTTGTGACAAGTTTGGGCTCTGTGGAGTCTGCTCATCTTGATGGATTGGGTTAAAGTGACCTCCGTATGCTTGGGTGAAGACACCAAACGATATGGTGGACAACCGGCGTCAGTGACGATCATGCTGTCAGTCTATCCAGAATGTCTGACTGAGGAGTGTTTGAGGTGTAAATGCCTGGGACGTTAACGGTGGGCTAGCCCCAGATCGCCTTCGTGTCCATTCACTTCCTCCATTATAAGAATTTGTTCAACTGAATTGAAATTGTCGCGTGTCAGTGAGGACTCGAATATTGTTGCCACTGTTGCAACTTTCTTGATGCAATGAATTTTTTTACGCTCCTAAGGAATTTGCCGTGACGAGATTCTACAACAACACATCGCATACCGAGATGTGTTGCGTCACCAAGTGTGCAAACTTATATCATGTGACACGGTAAATATCATATGAGAAAAGCGAGTGTTAGTCAAAGCTATTTTCGTGTGAGAATGATATGACCATTGGGTGATCATGGTGATCGCATTGCGGAACGACTGCTACTTTGCATACCTACTCAACACGAACAACATATACTAATGAGAGGTCATCAGCATTAGGAAAACTAAGCTGTGACTGTTTGGTTAGTTTTGTCTCTTCTAGCTTCTAAAATTGGAAGCCACTGAATGCCATGATAGCATGCGATAGAGTACTGAGAAAGTCATTCTATTTTCCGCTGTATTTTTACAGAAGGTGTGATCTCTATTCAAAGAAGTTGGTATTCCAACTATTCATGGGGACACAGTCGGAACTTGCATTCTCATGCTAAAGTCAGTGTGCTTCCACGATGGTGTCGGAGCACGCTTATTGTCAACTTGTCAAGTTGAATGTGTAGTCTTTGGAACTAAGCGACCAGCATACCTGCTGTTCATGAGCTACCGAGTTGCAACAGGATGAGTCATTCTGATTCGAATGAGTCTTTGTGTTTTCGATGGAAGTGTTGGTGAATTTTATCCAGCCCAATGCGGTTAGTTAACACCCATATCCTGTGAAGAGTATTTTCGGGTTCTTCGTATCTGAACACTAGCAGAATCATCTGGACCGAGAAGATCGGACTTGTGTGTGCAAATAAACGAGGGCAAGCTTTATCAGAGGTGCATCAATACTTTCGCGTGTAAGATTTGAATAGAAAAGGTGGCAGGCAACTGACTTTATTTTACGTGGAAGGGTTCTGTACTCATGTCGATGAAGTAGACATTAGGAAGTGAAAAAATGAGTGAAACTTCTTTCTGAGAAGCGATCACTTGAATGCGTGAAATTGCGATGCGAATTTCGTGATTGAAGAGTTTGTGTTGTCAAACATTGTCAAAATGTGAGACCGCCTGATGCATTTATCTCCGCATCGACTCTGTAATACACCGGAAGCAACCTCGGTGAACAGATATGTGTGCGCAACCAGCATGCACGAGAAAACTGGTAGGAATA
>NW_008754443.1:0-1555 GCF_000715545.1 Opisthorchis viverrini | reverse complement strand
ATGTGTCCGCTTTCCTCAAATTTTATTGGGTTGCCCTTGTTTTGCGTTCACATGTTTCCCATAACCTGTAAAACGTGTACTCAATGCCGGATCTTTGTCCTCTATGTTCACCAATCTCGGTCCGGCCAGTTATCACTGATTCTACCTGCATCCGAAAAAATCATTTCATTTCGGAACACACAGATCCCATCAACCGTTCTTTTAAGTGAATATTATGGTCATATCAGACTCAGGGTCATCGACCAGCTAGGGTCATGTAAATTATCATTACTGTTTAATTGACAGATAAACAAACTGTAAATAAGGGGAAAAATATATCACGCCGTCACTATAACAGGGCATTTTTGGTGCCGTAACACTGTATGATACAATCAACCGGTTACTGAAAACGCAAAAAGATGGTGAGTATAACTTGTTTGCTAAAAACGTGACAATACAACTGTTGCGCAAATTAGAAGCCAGGTAAGATCGACAAAGTAGAGGACATTATCGGTAGCTCAGAGAAGTGTAACTGGTCGTTGGCTTGTTTTCTGAGCTGGGCAATTTGATTGCAAACGTATCATTACCAAGAGAGTTGATGTCACCAGTGGGTTACTGAAAGGAGCAGTAGAAAGCAGCGGTTGGTTATTGGTAACACAAACACTGATGATGTCTCCTCGATTAGTGATGAAACGTTTGGAGTCGAATTGTCAAAGTCATTGAACAACCCAACGATCATTGGAACCGTTGTTTGCGGCGCAATTAAGCCACCAGAGTTAGTTTTTTGAGGAAAACGTTACAAAGAGTAAAGCAGTTGCATGCGAAGAAAATAACTTTACTTACATTTGTTTCCTAAAATTGTACAAAACGGAACGGAATGCATTAATTAATACCCTTTATTACTGCCGTTTAAAAGTGCTCGCTCAAAAGCTTTGTTAGTGCTGTAGGCCGATGCTTGGTTGCTCAAAATAGCACGAGAAATGGTGGTTTCAATAATGCAACACACAACTTGTGGAAAGTCACCATTAGGTCAAATACTTGATTGGTGACGTGCTGCTATTTGCGAAAATAACATGAGCTGGTGTATATTGGTTTGCTCTGACTATTCAAAGTGCTGAAGGACTGGACAATATTTAAAAGTGTATATCGAAAGAAACAGTTTTTTTGTTAACGTTGGAGTTAATCTACATTTCAATCTCAACTTGGTCCCTCACTATTCTAATGCGCATTCACACACATATGCTCAAAGAACGTGTCTGTTTAGCAGCAGGTGAGTAATTTGTTCTTATTATTAGTACACCAGTTTAGGCAAACTGGAAATGTATCAAAAAATTGTGTATTTAACTCCTTTCCAATTTCACAAAAATATATGTAGACCCTCCAATGAAATGCAACCCTGTTTCGCAACCGAAAAGTTATACGCGAGATGTGCCCGGACAATAAATGAAACGACGGTGCAGTCCATATGAAAGAAACATTTTAAGTCAACCACATTGTGAGGAACGTTTTGCTGATGCAAAGTTACCGTTCAATTTAATTTCAAAAGTGCAGGCCTATCCGCAAATCTTGGCAAAAT
>NW_008754442.1:0-1557 GCF_000715545.1 Opisthorchis viverrini | reverse complement strand
ATGTTCATATTTCTAAATGAGGAAAGTTTATCTACTGATACAGTCGTGCCTACTGACAGCACAGGCCATATCATGCCAGTGAAATTCGTTGAATTTATAGTAGGGTCTTCATGGTAAATATGGGTTTCGTTTACATGGAGTAATTTCCGGTTTCCTTGCGACTTACAATTGGACTGTTCTTGGCTACCATGAGCTCCCGTGCCTTCGCAACGTAGTGTGTAAATTTTTGCTTTTTCAATGGGGCACGATGGAGTCACCTGAGCACAGACGTCACTTTCCGGCAATTTTAGCACTGGTGGCCCGCGACCAGAAGAAGGATGGATTTTGTGACCTTCAGCCTTGATGACTGTTCAGGCATGCACCCATTACGGAAGTAAAAAAACGAATAAACAAGTTAGGGCAGGACAGAAATCACAAACTGTGTGTTCCAATCCGATAAATTGCCATCTTTCAAAACAATAGGGTGTTCCGTGTACTGAGATTGTAAAAATGGCATACATCGATTTCATCTTGTTATTCTTGATTGCATAGAATGACAATCAAATATTTCACATTTCCATGCAACTAATTGGTTCAACTGAGTACTCACATGTTAGGAATTGAAGTTCAATGACTATGTTCTTCCCTCTAACGAGGATGCAAGGTTCACTTTCACACGGATCAAGCCACAGAGCCAACACGCTGACATCCTGAGACCGACATCCTGAGGCCCTTTGCAAATAATTCATAGAGATAGGGGAATGAAAATTCATTAGATTTTTGCTCTGTAAATATTGTGGTTTTAGGTATATCATGATTGGAGCATCCGAACTTGCATTCGAACGCTAGCTTGTTTCTCAGTTGATATTTCCATTGTCAATGGGAAGATAAAATTCGCCCAGGTAGATCTACCTAACAAAAAAACACCGTATTGAGAATGTACTCTGCATACGAAAGAATCAAACAGACATGGGACGCGTCTATCACCGATAATCTAGCCTGCTGAGCTACTTCGGAGTAAAAGTAATCGAGTTAAAGTTTTTAATTCACCAAAAGGGAAGTCATGAAATTTTGATCCTTTTGATTTTCCACGTTCAAAACCTGTCCATTTTAGGTGAACCGGTTCTGGAGCGCTGGTACGAGAGACTTAGTGAACACAAACGTTGACGTCTACTTTTGCGGCTGGCACCTTAGTGGAGGAAAGCGCCTGAGGAAGCCGCCATCACTTCGCACTCGGAACCAACCTCTTCCAAGAGGAGTGATGCTCTAGAGTCACATGGAAATAGGGGCCTAGAAAATACAAAAGATTTATATTCTACTGTCGTGGCCAGGTTTTTCAAACTTGCTACCATGACTCTGCTGAGGCTTTATAGCTATTTGTCTTAAACAATCATTCAAAGTCGCTTGCAATCATACTTCTAGCGGATCTTGTCTGAATGGTGTCCAAGTTTCGTGACGATTGCTAAGGGCCAGCTATAAAATGCCATTTTTCCCAGCATGTCAAGTTTAGGATTATCAGACAATGGCGCTGATGATGGTGGCCGACATTAAACGGAAATGTTTGAAATACCCATTATG
>NW_008754441.1:0-1557 GCF_000715545.1 Opisthorchis viverrini | reverse complement strand
TTAGTTAGTTAGTTAGAAAGGGTACCTTGGGGCGTTCCTGTCGGATTTTCGTGAGACTTGTATACTGAACACACGTATGTGTGATCCACGGCTGTTTGGTCTCAGCGTAGTAACTGACCGTAATCTACCACAAACTCACAGAGATCAGCTACCAGGATGCGGTCTATCCTGGAAGCAACACATCCATCGTTAGGCTACCACACGGGCGGATGAATTTTCGAGCGTTTAAAGTATGTTTCAGAGACCATGAATTGCGCTAAGTTCACCAAGTGCATTTCGCTCGAGGATTGGTCTTCTGAGCCATATCGCCCATAATATGGTGCATAACATCTTCCGAGGTACAAATACGTGAGTTTCTATCATTAAGAGAAACTCACTGCTAGGGATTCAATTTGTTGTGTGCGGAATTCAACCGTCTGTTCAGTTTCTCGGCATTTTTCGTTCAGCGTTGTTAGATGCCAGTTTACCCATTTCAGTTGTCGGATTGGAGTTACGGTGTTGATCTAACATAAGGCTTTCATGTAACTTTTTCAGCATCGTTCAGTAGGCTTCCATCCTTCAACTTTCTTTAAACCTCTCAATCAAGCTTTTCTCCTCTGTGGTTTTGTGACAGTTAAGTACGAGTTTATACCACTGGTTTATTATTGTCCATGATAATAGTGGGAATAATCACTGGTTTTTATCCCGCGATCTTCTGTTCAATTTACACCCGAATCAGTCCAGCGCTTTGTTTACTATGGCATCCATCCTATTTGTCCCCGAATCCTATCACTAGCAGTGTCAAACAATGTCCTCGTTTTTGTCCATCTCAGAAGCATAAAGCGTACAACAGCACAACACCCCATGACTCTTCTGCAAGCCTTTATGTGTTCTCGTGTTGGTTGATGGAGAAGTTTAGTACAAACCGGATATTGTTTCCGCTTTCAAAAGTACTTGAAGGACGGGCTAAAGGCACAGAGTTGTTTTGTTCCGTCCATTGCACTGAGAACTGAGTGAATGACTGAAGAGATGTTCTTGTCAAAAGTGGTGGTCAGATGAGCGAAGCTAAAGACTGTGATTGAGTGTTCCCATCCGAAACCAGCTGATTCTGCGTTGTAATTTGAGAAAAATGTTTGCGATCCTGGTGAAAGAAAATTAGCATTTGAGCTGAGGCTCCACCAAGAGATTATGTTCGTTTTTAGTGCGTGTAAGTGTGTATGTGCTTTTGAATGATTTGCGGATCTGTGTTATGCTCGAAAAGTTTTCGAATAAACCCTACTGCGACAGATCTAGGGCTAGTTGTCTACCAGTTTTCTCTAGTGTTTTAATACTGACTGTTTGATGTATGAACAAAGGCAAGTACCAAAGAGATAATGAATTTCAGCGAAATTAGTTGTAACAGCAGGACAAGGTGTTGTTTTTGGATGGAATCGTTGGTGGCAAAGGTCATGCCGCGGCGTAAACGGCGAACTGAGTAGTCAACGCAATTACACCATTGGCGAAAGGTTTCGCGCATATAGAAAAGTAAGGCAGCGCGAGTGGTTACACCGTTTGGGTTTATGACTGGTCTGAGGACTG
>NW_008754440.1:0-1557 GCF_000715545.1 Opisthorchis viverrini | reverse complement strand
CGTCAAAGATACATCTTTTATGAGCAAATTAGGGAATACATCCTGTTTGAGGTGTTTGTAGCTCGTGGAATGGGTGATATCTGTGATGTCCGCCCTGCGTTTTCGTTGTATTCTCAGTTTGACCATGAATATGTGATGAAATACAGGGCTCGTATTCGGCAGAGGTTCTATTTTTCTGTTTTCAAGTTTGTATGGCGTGGTTTTCCAATAAATAGGCCGCAGCACTCTTTGGAAATTGATGAGCTACACAAACAAATAATGAGGTCAAATTACATAATACTATCGTTTTGTCCAGATCCATGTTTGCTTTTCTCGGGTGCTCATGAAATTGTTTGGCATTGTGAATTGAGTGGTACGACTCACAAAAGAGATGTTTAAACTTATGAAGTGCTTTCATAGAAGTGTAGATGAGTATTTCGGTACTAATACTATTTGTTACAGCAATATTGTTTCTTTCGGTAGACTACGGAGTCTGTAGAAGCAGAGACTGACAAAACCATAAGCCCCGAAATTTCATTATTTTTTTCGCAGACCTAATGTAATTTTGGAGCTTCTTTGGGTTCCTAATAATTGTGAGTGGATTTTTTGTTTTTGTCTTGTTCAAATTGGCGATATTTGTTTTGTTTTGGAAAGGTTCTTGATATTGTGGTGTACCAAGGTTTGTCTATGACCACTGGGACTTCCAGTAGAACTACCATGATTTAACGTTTTTAGCTTGTTTTTGTGCCATTTCTTTTGCCGGAATCTTGTTTGGTATGACGTACGGAGTGAGTTTTACCACAATGGCATCCTGGGTGTCACTTGTTTGTAGTGCACATGACATAAAGTGTACGTGGATTATCTCACAAAACATTGTACTAAAGTACAAGGACCTCGCATAATATAAATGCGTAAGAAACGGTTTAGTTACGTGCAAAATGATCCGTAGGTTTCTGGTTCCCGACATCAAAGATACGATGGTTAGTATATTAATAACCTGGTATCCTATGACACTGGTTCATGTAATTCGATTTAACTTGATATGCACCTCTCTTTGCCTCACCAACCAAAATTAGCAGTTGCGTAGTGATTGACGGAGTCGCGTTTGCAAACTTCGAAGGCAGCTGCTGAAGATAATTAATGTCGGTCCAATGAGGACTGGCTTGATGAGCACTGAGTGAGTGCATGGAAACGCGCCACAATCAGAATTCCATAACAACATAACAATAACAGCCGTTGGAAAGTTCATCATTATCACTTAGATGTTAAAGCAGTTAAGCAAATGTGGGGCATAATCTATGACACTCCTTGCAAAACATATGGCGTAATCCACCAAACAACTGGGAAACGTGGAATGCTCTTCACCCCACATTACCATAAACAAGAAAGAGAGCACTCGCCACCCAACCGATCATCATAATATTTTATCCGCATGTTGAGAAATCCCTTGCAAAACCATTTGCGAAACCATGCAAACTGAAAAGCCACGGTGTAACCAAAAATCACCATGCACAATCTTGCTGGCAGCTGCGACTGCAATTTGTTGCACATCCAGTCGCATGTTTCTGGGCATCTTAA
>NW_008754439.1:0-1558 GCF_000715545.1 Opisthorchis viverrini | reverse complement strand
TGCGCACAGCAGGTGCCTTTTGAGCAGCCACGAAGGAATTGCTCTGTGAATCATTTTGCGAGTGCTGAGCCACATTAAAGCGAAAAGTAAGTCAAACGGTTTTTGACACTTCTGGACAAAACTAACGGCCGAACAGACGAAACGTGTGTGAAATTTTTGAGGAAGAAATATCATCCTTCTGATGCATCCACCTTACTGGAAATTCGTTCACACCTGGTCCATCTTGGAAGTGGACGTTGTGTACTATTTCTTTCCGACTTCAGCTGCATCTCGCAAATCTGTTTTGAACTTTCGATAAGATAGGCGTATATCCATCCGTTTTGATGTATGCCGCGAGTTGTAACCTGATGTCCCGTCATGGTTTCATTGGTCCCTTCAGCTAACCAGATCACGGTCACACGAAAAACAGAGCTACCTATGAACATCAACAGCTATACACAGCCATCTAAGAGAGTACCGAGATATACACAAATTGCCTGTTTGGAGGCACCTCAAAGAAATCTGTTTATGCTGTTCGATATATTCGGCCAAATAATTGAATATTTTGTTCGACAGTACATGATGAATGTTCACAACTTGAAACTTAGCACCCACCACCGACTTACTATGGAGCGTTTATGATGAATAAAACATGAATGATTCATCCAAAGTTATTGACCGTCCGAACAGGCTTCGAGTGTGCTACAGGAGCCAACTAAGGGAATGCGCCGGGTTCGTGCAACCGGCTTACCTGTGTTGTGATAGCTGAACTACCCGCAGCCTAAGCACATGCATTACAGGTAACAGACGAGGAATGAAATGAAGTCATACGGTCACATGCAGCAAGGGCAGGCCGTTAACCGGTGATCTTACAGCACAACAGTCCCATCCATTGGATTTGGCACCGAGTGAGAAACGTACCCACGCAATCGCCCGACTCACAAGCAACAGTTCCCTAGCGTTCAGAGAACGTTTTTCGACTATGTACTATGTCTCAGAACCCGTCCATTCTGGAAACTGGCGTGCCCATGCGGCTATTCATTACTATGTAGAGAATTAGCGTGACTGATTCACGACAAAGCAGTATTCGCAACACCTGTAACGACAGCGGCCACGTTGTTCGGGTAATTCGACTGAGGCTGAGGTTGTATTTCTTGTCTTCGTTTTGTCTAGCACGTCCACTGATATGGACGTACATCCGCTGTAGCTGTCATCACAAATATCAATCCAGCAGTTAAATTATCTGTTGCTAGCTTCAGAAAGTATGCGTCACCGCTTCACCCAGAAAGAACATGCCCTCATGACTCACGGTTGAGTACTATTCAGCAGCATCGAGCCAACACATATCAACCAGTGTATTCGTACAGCCATGTCTTTTTCGTCTTACTGTCTTCCTTACTTCCGTGGGAGCGTGCTTAACAGCAGTGCGATTGGTTTTCCTACTCTTGAGGTGAATAATTCTGCCATTGAAGTCATAATTCGTTCGCTTGAGCTTCAAATAGAGTAGATAGGAAGTGCAAAAAACAGGTATACGAGAGGGTTATCTGAAGATGCATCTGGACGCAGTCTGTCGCTGCCC
>NW_008754438.1:0-1558 GCF_000715545.1 Opisthorchis viverrini | reverse complement strand
TTCGACAAGCTTCCTTAGGTTCTACAATTTGCGTTCAACGGCTGTCATTAATCGCACTTGCGCAAGCCTGCCCTACAACGAATGTTTCTAGTGCTGAAATATCGGTTTAGGACTGCCCATTCTACGGGGATGCCTGAAACGCAGGAGGGCAGTTGCTGTTGCCTTATACTCAACCACGACTCTGTTCACTCAAAATGTTTCCTTCAACACCACGTATCTACCCATTTTAGTGATGTACTGTAGACCCGAATTTCACTGCAGGAGACACTCTATTCTTTGCGCCATTTTCACTTATCTCTCATGTTCGCCGAAAGATGACTTTTTTCGCAAACCTTTGGATAGCTCTCCTCCAGGTTCCACCTTATGCATTTTGCTGGTAGGTGGCTTTAGCGCTCCTAGGACATCTGGGTGGAGTTCCAGTACATCCGATCTAGAGAACATCCAGCAACAGCGTTTACTCAAGTCGTGCAAAAGAGTGCTTGGACTCATTCACGATCTCCACTGGATCTCGTTACCACAAATTAAGGGTAACCTGCCGATGAAGTGGTAATTTAGGCTTCAATAGGATATCTTGATCACAGCTCTCTGGTTGCTGGCTTCATTTTTTAATGAACCAGGAACGCTTAAACTTAAAAATAGATTCGGAAATTCTGCTGTACAATTTTTTAAGAAATGCACATTTTCTACGTCCACCTTAAACTTAGACCAACCTTATTGGAGGAGATTAGCTGGACAATTGACCGGAAAACTGCAAATTTGATGCAGTGTTCGTTTTAGTGTAATCAGCGCGGTAAAAGCTTTTTCAATTCAGCGTTGAATTGAAATCCATGAAAAATGGGGGTAGAATGTGAGTGCTGGTTTTCTTAGTCTGCTTATGATTCTGCAAAGTTGGTGTAACTGTAGCAGACAGTGAATTAACCAAACTATCTGGGGTTTGTTCAGCACTTGTTAAATGCTCACTGTCGCAGTGTAAGTATAACGGGTGACGAATAGTGACTGCCTGACAAACACAATCCCTCTACTAGCCGGGAGGTTGCGGGTCAGAAACACACCGGAGGTTCGTGATCCTGAACAAGAGTGGGACATTTGTACCGTGCTTCTCAGCTTTCCAGTATAGATTGCCTTCATCTTCAAACTGCCGATTTAAAATATAATCTACTATGGTCAACGTTGGTTAACTGAAGAAGTGTCCCTACAGGAAAGTGACCTAGCTGGTTTGAGTTGCGAGGTTGTGCTCTTTCCCAGTCTAACATAAGAGCGAGTAATGGCAGGCACATCTCAAATGTTGTCAATAATAAAACGAAATCTAGTGTTAGACAATTTGAAATGTAAGAAACACAGCCTTTTATGTACCAACTCTATCGTCTATGAGCATCACCATGGCGAAGTTCGGGAAATTGCCGTTTTAAAAACGCCAAACTGCGTAAAATATCGCATAAACCCAAATCGCTTTTAGCACGTGAAGCTCTCTTGCATATGGACCCCACTACAGACGGCCAATTTCACATCCATTTTATAATCAATGTCGCAGTTTTTGAGGCACATAATTTGTTTTTTT
>NW_008754437.1:0-1559 GCF_000715545.1 Opisthorchis viverrini | reverse complement strand
CACACACACACACGTCAACTATTTACCCTGATGCCATTGAGCTAAAAACTTCACAATTATTCGCCAGTGCGCAAAAATTATTCGCAAGGATGACGAAATAAATGACCGTCAAACTTTAAAATCCAGAAATTGGTCCTAAAGCGGAACGACAACATCGATGACTTAGTGGTGCTGACAATGGGCAATACTTGGAGTTTGAATCAAGATAGTTTACTATTTGACCACTGCAACCAAAGTCAACATGACCTGATCAAATCCAACGAATTCGTAATCTACCAATAATAGGTTAGAGGAAAACAGAAAGGACAAACTAGCTGTCATAAAATCCAGTCTTGTGCGTGCGAGTGAGAGAGAGGAAAGAAGAAGATTTGACGCAACCACAACTAAACTTGATCAACCAGAGTTGGCTGAGGCGGTTATACGCAGTTTTCGGGCCAGCAGAATCAGATTTTGACCAGATTTATTTGTCTCCTTACTATCTCAATGTAGTTTTTTTGCCATAGCCCAAATTTGAAGAATCAATTTGTCTAGTTCGAACCCTGCAACTCACAACTATTAACCGCTTTAGTAAACCAATTAAGATTTGTCGGAGGGATTATATCTTCCTGTCCTTCTGCGGGAACTGGATTTGGTGTAGGATGTCAAAACTTGCCTTTTTCGGAAGCCTCATCATACGCAGTTTGCCTAGAATCCAGTTGTGATAAGGTTTCGATTTGGACGGCAGATCATGCAGCGATTCCTGCAACGTGAGCTGTGTACTTCAGCATGTGTTATCTGAAGAAAAATACCTGGCAATGACAAGTACAAACCAAAGGGCCTTCAATGAGTTTTCCATTCCTTCAGCAATGATTACAAAGTGTGCAGTTTCTTGAAGTTCAAACGTACCAAGGCCCTAATTCTTTTAACGAACATACTCAACGTTTATATACCCGAGGGATTAGGGAGGAAAATGGTCGTAAACTGGGCTACTGTTGTCCAGAATCTAGCACTGCAGAAACGTCCTAAAACAAGGCTTATTTCCAAAATTGTTTTGTATAGAGTCACAGACACCAACCTCAATGATTCACAACACGTTGACCACTCACTGACTGGACCGCACAATGAGTTCAACGTACCCAAACTACCTGATAACTCATTTCTGGTTGTTTCGCCAACGGTTCTAGGGATTTGTCCATAGTTGCCTAAGCAACAGAACAGTCAGGTGAGGTGGGATGTCAAATTTTTGACCATTCCACAAAGATAGTCACCATATTTGTTTTCCCAGTCGCTTGGTTACCTTGGTATGCAGAAGTAACGTGAATCCCCATTACTACAGCAACCGCGCCCAAGATTCAATGTTTATGGAAGTTTGCTTGTTTATCTTGATTGTTGAGCAACGGCTGTTTGTGTACTTGTTTACAAAAACACAAACGCATCCACCAGGATTATAAAACAGGTAACAGAATGGTAAGTTGTTTTTTCACACGGCATTGCCGAAATCGGTTGAACGTACTCAAAACTAAAATAATATTAGATAATCAGGATCAGCCTAGAAAACCGTACAATACTCAGTTAATGGG
>NW_008754436.1:548-1560 GCF_000715545.1 Opisthorchis viverrini | reverse complement strand
TTGGATTCGGAAACTATCAATCCCACGGTCCAGCTCCACAAAAGTAGTAGGAGAGAATGAAATAATGGCATATTTCAGTATTCGGACAAAATTCTCAGCAAGTCCATTCGACTGGGGATGTTGTGGAGCAGCACACATTTATCGATATCCAAGACCTTTTAACCATTCCTCGAGGAATTTCACAGTCAAGTGTCCACCGTCTTCAGTGACAAAAACAGTTGGTACATCATCATGGCTAAACCCTTTCCTTAATACTTGCTGTGTGAATTCGGCACTTGGAGATATAATTAGGAAAACTTCACGCCAACGTGAATATGCGTCAATAACAATTAAAGCGTAGAAGTTACCATGAAAAGGACCACAGTAGTCAGCATGAACTCGATGAAATGCATCACAAGCAACTGGGCACGGATACCACTGTGAAGACTTGTTTTGAATCTTGTGAACACAGTTAACGCAATTCTTAACAGTAGGCTTGACGTCAGCATCCAGTTCCGGCCACCAGCATGACAAGCGTGCAACGGAATTCATTCTGTCATCACTCAGAGGAATAGAGTGCATATCTGCAAGAACAGCTGCTCGCTGAGTCGGTAGAATGATAAGTTTATCCTCAAAACACAATCAACCGTCCGGAGTAACGGAAATGCTTTCGCGGCGACAGTTAAAATCAGGAAATCGGCGACACTCTTGCTGCATCCAGCCACGTCGCAGTGCAGAAACAAATTGGATCAAAATATATTCTAGTATCAGCAAGAAGCGCATCCCGCTTGACTGGTAACGGCTGAATCGACAAACAATCTGAATTGTTTGAATCTGAGACGCATGATGGAATTCTTGGCAAGAAATCGGCATGAAGAATCATTTTCGCACCACGATGAACAATTGTGTAGGTGTACGAACTCAGTGCAATAATCCACCGTTGCACCATAGCGGCAGATGATTTCGCCAGAGATTTTGTTGGTTGATACAAAAATTTCAAAGCCTCGTGATCAGTAGCAATGGTAAAGTTTGA
>NW_008754436.1:0-205 GCF_000715545.1 Opisthorchis viverrini | reverse complement strand
TTCTTGTAGATTGGTTGGTGATGGCGCATTTACTAAAGGGGATAGACGGTTTGTATCGGGTTTAAAATTGCTGCCATCCAAAATGTAGTCAAGGCATGAAAATGATGCGACACAAAAAGTGCATTTGTCAGGGTAAAAGCTACATGGAACTCAGAAAAGACAGTAAAGACAACAACTCAGTAAAGACAACAGATGCATATCATGG
>NW_008754435.1:0-1560 GCF_000715545.1 Opisthorchis viverrini | reverse complement strand
GACAGAGCTCGGGTTCGAAGCACGGACCATGCGGTCAGTTAATTCGTCCTCTAACTACTTGAGCCATCCCGCCCGCATACACAGGGAAATATCTAACGTTTCATACCTCGAGGGGAACTACTATCAAAACATTGTTAGATTGACCACTTCACGCACACACAATCCCTAGGTGTATTTGCAGATACGTTTAATGCAGCTGGAAATAGCTGACTGTACTCGTACCACTAGGACTTGAATAAGCGTCAAGTAAGTCTCATCATCCCTAACACAGTAATCAGGAAACCAACTTCGGCACTCAGTGCTGGACCAAGGTGGACTGAGAGCACAATCAGTCCACACGTGGCTCATAAAACTAAGAGGTACCCAGTGATTCTGGTGAGTGATTTTAGGCAAGTTCTGACTCGGGAATTCGGTCGGGAAAAAGAAAAGAACGGAATTCTAAACAGAGAAAGAGATAAGTGACCTTGAGTTTTTGCTCTAAATCTCAATAATGGCATCAACGTTTAATCCCGAAATGTCACACGATGGATGCACTGAGTGCTCTACCGATAGCTCATCAGAGTAACTGGTTCGTAAAAACGCGGCTGATGAGTTTTCCCCCTTTTACTCCTAAGTACAAGATCATGCGATGCTCAAGGAATCCATCGATGCCAGGTCGCCCGAAACGATGCACCTGAGGAAAGAATTACCGGCACTATATATTGCCCAAAAACAGGGGTCTGAACTCTTAGGCATGCAGCTCCAGCTGTGTTGTAGTAGCAGAAGCGCAACCATAAAACGACACATTTAACTTTTGTTAATTGCTTGAGGTGAGTTGGTGGTTTTCAATGGAGATTTCATCTTGCTGATGAAGCCAGCATATTTTAAAAGACCAAGAAGCAGTGTACAGCCGATCCATCTTTACTAGGAATCATCAGCAGTGAGTTGTGAACCAGTGACCTCCCGGCCAAAGAATCTGATCACGAGAGACCGATAAGCACATTGATTTGCTGGTATGTGAACGTTGGGAAGCTCTCATATCTCATACTACTAACAATTTGTGCTTTACTGAGAAAGAAGAGTGATTTACACGGCGAATGAACTGCCAGTTTGAGGATTCGCCACGAGAAAATCGAACCACTTACTGTGAATTCCATGACTGAATGATGAGTAACGCTACATGCTGCCCAAGTGTGGGTTAATCACAATGTTCTCCAGTACCTCACAACCGAATGATTGAGCTTTTGACCACTGACGTGAGGATCGCGAGTTTAAAAATTCTTAGTGTGTCGTGATATTCTCCCAATAAGAGTTCTCACCGGCTTTTTGGCACAGATGTATGTCACTGGGAATGCTCCAGTTGGTGTTGCTGGTGATTCCACAATTAAATCGGGGACTGAAGCCTGGGAATGTCCCAACCCATTTCGAACGACTGGAGGATCAATAACTCTTTGTCCAGCTAACAGCGTTTGGATTGATTCGTCTTTCGATTAAGGGTCTCTCCAAAATGCTTGAACTGAGTAGCCCAGAATGATTTACACAAAGCAAAGCGAACGTGTTATCACCATTCCACCAGCGCAC
>NW_008754434.1:0-1560 GCF_000715545.1 Opisthorchis viverrini | reverse complement strand
CATCTAAAATGTAAACATGGTTTTAGAAAATATCAAATTAACCGTAAAGTTCCTGACAAGCTGAGTCAAAGATTGAAAACCACAGTGAGTATGTCCGGTTTCTAGAGTACGACATGAGATTATAAAGAATGGCGTTGACGGCTCCCGCAAGAGTGAGTCCGAGGAGTGAATCGTTTCGCCCACTTTGTATTCTCACAGAAAAATCCCGAAAGTCTAGTGGGTTATAGAAACAACTGAGTGCAAACTATGACGTCAAACGATGAACACTAGTCACCTTGGTTTCCTATCCGAACTGTCAGTCAAAACTGATAGGGCTTGGCGCTTTAGTTTGTGAGAATAGGGTCTGAAGTATAGTCGTTCTGACATGCCAAAGAACCGCACTGGTTTACTATGAGTAGTTAAAACATGCGAAGCATGCCACTGTTTACAGGTCAGGTCATTATTCGGATTAGTCCGTCGCCCAAAGTCTCAAACTTATTTTGAGCAGCGCCTTGCCCCTCAGGAATCAGGGGTGGGCATCGGCCTTCTGACCACATGGCGCTGAAACAATGGAAGTAAATTTTGACGCGGACTAGATGAGTTATTGGCTCCTTCGAACAACTTGCTTTTTTGAATCTATTCTGCTGTGATTTGCGGGTCTCTCGGCCAAACAGAACTTCCTGGTTTATCTTCACACAATCGATAGTTTTGGGTATTTGTGGAGAGCAGACTGAACACATTGTAATTTCATAGTCAACGGTGATGAGGCAGCTTCAAAATCCTCTGTCAGCGTCCTGTGTTCGAACTGCAAACTGAAATCCGTGAGTTCATCTTTGCAGAGGGACACGAACCAGCTAGGTCCATCTGATGAATACCCAGAATGGGGACCTGATGGTAGGACTTTCAGAGATTTTATTTACCTAATGATTAGTATCGGAGAAGGGTTTTATTTCCCATAGGCGTGTCGTACACCAGTGTAGGGGGCGCCAAATTATTTAGTTTTTCTCTTCATAACCCTTCTGACGTAGTCTAAAAAGTGAGGTTTGTCAGATCAACTGGATGATGGGTATGGCTCTCCAGCCCGAGTAGCCATATCATCGTCTGATTTTGACCATCCCGATTCGTGTATGGAATCGACAAGTCTATCTGTATATCAGTTTGTCTAACCACCCGCGCGATTAATACTGGAACAGCTTATAGTATGGATGCGAACTTCTTCTACTGTACTTTTTCGAGGTTCTTGTCAAGACGAGGCAAACCAGTCAAGATGTACAGTGAAACTGAGCCCACTTAAGGGAGGCTGGGGCAGGAAGACGTGAGTCAGTGCTTCTTAGTTGGAATGATTGGCAAATAGCAAGGACCTTCTTAGACTATGAATGTGGCTGGGTGTTCTTTGGACTCAGGTCCAGCAACCCACTGTTGTATGAGAAAGACTGATTTGAAGTACATGGCGTGCGCGCTGTGACTTTCTGACCGAAAGCTTGGTAGAGACCCTGTCGGTAGTTGTGGCTGAAGTCGATAAACTAATAAACATGCGATGCGCACGCATCAAACCACCTGTTAATGCTGCACAAGACACCA
>NW_008754433.1:0-1561 GCF_000715545.1 Opisthorchis viverrini | reverse complement strand
AAACTGACCATGCTCTTCTCTGAAACTAGATTTAAGGCGAAGTGAACTTTCAAAAGCTTGGGTGTTTGAATAAGTAAGCATTACGAAGTTGGGCTCTTATCCCGATTGCTGGACTAGAGTAACTCTAACTGGGTAGATCAAATCCATCAAATAGGCCTCTGCTGAATAAGTAAAAGCTTCGCGCCAAAGCCAAATTAGTTGAACTTCTCTGTCCCTTTCCCCACTTTTTGGTTCCCGAACCATGGCAGTATTATCAGGTTTGTATACCCATCAGGTGAGATGCTGTGTAAATCATGGCTTATATGAATTTATTCATTTCTGACTGTCAGGCTCGTCGGGTGTTTCTCACTGCGGCTCGTTCCCTGCTGACTTACGGAAACAGAACTCCTCCAGAATATACTTCAACATCAAATGTTCACAGTGCACAAACGCCTTACAGCTCTGATGACTTTTGTCCGAGAGAATTTGTGGATGTGGAAATCAACCGGACAGAAGCTCCGTTGGCTGCTTGGATTCGGAACAAATTGGCACCACTTTTATACCCAAATTTGGTTGTCGGTCCAGAGCCTTCTTTAATCCCTGTAAGAATGACCCTAAGCGAAGCTCCAAGCATACCACCAAGGAGTGCGCAGGTAGTGAAGAAAACCACGGCAAAGCTTCCGACATCTAAGACTATCGAAACCATGTCTTGTATGACTGTTCGGCACTGTAAAAATATTTCCAATAAAAGTCGCTCTTCATCACCAGCTTTCAACCAAAAGACCTCTTCTGTCGCAATGCTTATGGACCAACCACCGACTCCTCCACCGAGAAGAAAGATTTCTATTGTACAAGAAACTGAGTTTGCTAATGAACGTCAATCTGAATCCGAACATCCTCACTTTTTCCGAGTTGCTCTGGAGCCTGCTTATGATCTGGTGCCCCTGTCTGAGTCTGAAAATTATAGCAGTATGAGCGAATGTGAAGAAGACGAGGATGTGGATCGGCAGCGGGAGGATTTCTCCGACTGTATGAATGAACCTACTTACGGTGGTCGTTCCTTAGGGTCTGAAGCCGAACTAAGAACTGAACAGAATGCCGTCCTGCGGTCGGCTCTGCGACGATGTTCTCGTTCGCTGCGACCACTTCTTCCTGTTCCTGCCTTATCTATGGTAATGGATGCGTTTCGTTCGACGAAGAAACTTCCCAGTGCTGATGAATACTACGAGTCAATCGATTGGATACGTGGGCCCATTCTTGGCCACGGAGCATTTTCTCATTGCTACCAGGCTAGAGACACAAGAACGGGCTTACTCATGGCTGTGAAGCGGATTCGGTTAGGTGGCGGATCCGTATTTCCTGTGCCAACTGATAAATCTAAGGCCAATAAAGTGCCCGGCTCTGAAGGACTTGTTAATGGTGCTAATCCAGACGGGCCGCCTAAAGGCGAAAATCCTCGGCTGCAGAAGACCAGTGGAGTTTTGTCCGCAGAGGCCGCTGCACAGCTATCCGAAGTACAGGCGGAGGTAGATATCATGATACGATTAAGTCATCCCAACGTCCTTCGTTTGTTTGGCGTGGT
>NW_008754432.1:0-1561 GCF_000715545.1 Opisthorchis viverrini | reverse complement strand
CTTTCACGTGATTTGTACAACTGTTCACTCAAATGAAATATCATCGCTTGTGCTTCAGCAATCTGTGTTAAATTGTGTTACAAATCACGAAACAAAAGTGATAAAACAAACTACATTCGATTAGTGCGTACACTGAAATGGGATATTATCTTGGTTTCTACGATACCAACGCCATTCTGACACGTTTCAATCTTTAAAATCGACACAAGAGTGCTATCATTTTATGGCCATCTAACGTTACCCACTTAATCCTATTCATGCTCGAATTTATCTATGGAAGTTCTTCATGCAAAGATGTAGTGAAAAACTTGCGCGAGCTAAGGCATCCTCCCACTACAGAATGAGGCCTGTACAAAGGCGAGCGCTGTTTGTAACTCTGGTTGAATTTTTCGAGTTTTTTCCCAGGGTGTTAACAAACAGCTTGAATTTTAACTCCTACTTTGTCTGTACGCGCAATCAGAACCCAGTGGGTTAACCGGATTCATGAGTCCTCAGATGGCTTCCACTTATCACCCAGTTTTAACGATCGAGTGTCATACAAGAAATTCGAAATTTTGCGATTTTAGCCTACCTTCGAGCCGCTTGGGCAAGCTGGAGGTGAGTCAGGTTAGAAAGTTGGTATCCAAGCTATTAGCCGAGGCCAAAAATTCCTCGAATACGGCAAAGTACTGAATGAATGTCTGTTCCACCGATAGGGAATGTCGTCTAGCAATTGTTTTTTCCGAAAAGCTGGCTTCAGCCTGATATCGAGAGTAGCGTATTTCTACCGGATGGGGTTTTTCGGGGAAATCATCTGACGCCGTACCGCATTCGAGGTGGTGACTGGTAAATGGCTGCTGATTTTCGAACTGTATCCAACTGCAACTTGGATAACAATATCCTTTAGTCCTGCGTTGTGGACATCTCTTTTTAATTTGCAGTAGAACGTGTTTGCTATTTCGAAGGTTATCGAAGTATGCATCTCATTTGACAGATCTCTCCACATATTCGCTGAGTGCCCGCCATACATCTTCTAAACACTAAAGTTTGATAGTCTGTGGGAACCTCACACCAACTCAAATTCCCACCAAGACTTTTTGTGTCGAAAACTGTCAAGAATAAACACATTTTGCACTCCGTGAAAATTCATCGCTTCGAGCTCAGCTGACCAGTAAAAATAACCAGTGGTCGAATCGTACGACTTGCCTCACTTCACCTCAAAAATCGGCGGGGAGAGACTGAGTCCCATATTATATTGTAGCGCTCAGTGGAGCTAACCGGTGATCACACAGATAAAAAATCCCACGAATAGACAACTGCCGCAGAATCTGGACAGCCACACAGCACTTGGATGGTGCCTCGTCCGCAAGTTAATCATGATACTGGAACCCTCAGATATCACTCTATTTCCTAATTGGTCCGCCATCACAGCACGCCTTTCCGCAAGCTCATATTGGTGTAATCAAATTGGACAAGGTATGTCTCGGTTGAGTGCCCCTCTGTGGCCAGATCTCCTCTAGAGAAAAAACTGTTGATAAAGGCTGGGGTTCAGTTCAGGCAGTTCAATTTTTCAGTCAAGCGC
>NW_008754431.1:0-1562 GCF_000715545.1 Opisthorchis viverrini | reverse complement strand
AACACTCAACGACATTTGCCACGTGTAAGGTGTGTGTCGTAAGTACTTGGACAACTCGAAATGGCCAGCAACGCAAGTCAATGACTGTGACCTTGGTAAGCCACAGTCGATCAGTAAGCCAGCGGGATTGGGTAAAGCAGATCCTGCGACAAGAAATGAGCATAGAACCTCAACATCACAATCGATTGTGCGTTGGGCTGCAGAAGTGACAACAGAACATTCACTACCATCATACTTCTGCTTTTTTCACCCCACACGGTCATTTGGCACTCATTTGCGACCATGCTTACGTTTTTCATAGTTGCTCGGTGTTATGGCTATCTGCTTTTTGAATATTTGAGCTACGCATCCCAATCCACAAGGAGGTCCAAGAAATCCGATTACTGGAATCACGGCACTATTGTAAAAATAATAATACACATATTTAACAACCCTTAACAGATTTTCTTCTGTAGATACCGTGTGAGCTTCTAAATAAACTGGTACAGTAACCAGCCTGAGGGTAAAGCACAGGTCACTTCACTACTAGTTCGCATTCGTCACAACGAAACATATCGACGGGGAATAACCGCAATAGACACAATATCTGGCCAAAATCCTAAGCAGTGATAAACAAGGTTTTAGTTAATCTGGTCAAGGGAAATAAATATGAGGATTACCTGCCACGTGTGATTTTAGGATGAGAAGCTCTTGGTAAGCTGTCTTCTACACTCGATGCTCCCGAAAATTATTAGGTTAGAGTGTGGGGTAAACTCTCGGATTGGCCATGGTTTCCAACACGAAAGAAGATCGTTCGGCCACCGCGACCACGCAACAATTTTCTAATTCTCGTCTCAAGCAGGATGTGGTCAGCATAATTCGTCCAAATACTCGAGGAGACACTTGCTCTGGAAGCACAAGCCATTGATTTGAGCGCAACGTAGCGACCAAGTCCGTAAACAGCGACCGCCAATACAGTCGCGCAGACTGTTGGCCCAAGCAGCCACTAGAGCTTCCTCGATGTTTACGCACGCGCCTCGGACTATGATTGGAGAGCAGAGGTCCCAAACAGTCTTGATAAATGCAAGATCAATGACCACATTGCGTAGTAACCGGCAACTGATTGAGAGAACTGCTTCATGTGTGCTGTCTGCTGCATCGGGCTGTTTTCACTCATACTTTAGACACCAATTCCTCCGTTTTGTTTACCGGCGTGGATGTAGCTGATTGAGTTTTCATTCGGTAGATGTATGTAGCCACGAAAAGATTGCATGTTGCAAATGCCCGGCCCTTTGAGCGCCTTTCTGCGGACTTGGCGGAGCAGACTCGGCATCAGCTAGTTCTTCGTATTCTCCATTTTTTGATAGCACTTCAACACAGCACGCGTCCTCTAATCAAGGAGTTTCAACGGCTACTGTCGCAAACTCATTTGAAATTAAGGAGGTGCCCAAATACGTCACGATGTCCACCAGACCCAGGGGAATGATGGATTACTCGGTGAAACAAAACAGTTCGACCGACTTTCTCAACCGTCATTGGTTTGATTGAACCGCGGCCGGAAGGCAGAACTCCACAACTTGGCC
>NW_008754430.1:0-1563 GCF_000715545.1 Opisthorchis viverrini | reverse complement strand
CCGCGCCGCACTCTACCACGCACACCAAACCCAGGAGACCACAAGACTTGACGATCAAAAACAAGCAAACTAAACTCAATTACTTTAGTTAGGCTATTTTCTGGTGGCGAGAAAGGCACTTGTAGCTTTTTTATATGAGCAAATGAACAGCATTCTACGCTCAAACACTTGAACGGCGTTTTGCAATGCTTAGGCTTTAAAATGACCCAAACAAGTATATTCGCCTTGGCAAAAACAATCAAAATATTCTCAAAATTATAACCGCAGTTAAACACGTTTTTGCAAATATCCAAAGAGCTAATTATTGGATAAACAAAGCTTCCGTCACCAGTTATTTGAACACAAAAGATCTCACGACACGCCAGTGTCTGTAGCTTTATCTCGTCCAACATGGAATTGAATGGGAACGGAAAAGGCGGGCCCAATTTTCGGACACCACCATGTGCACAAAAATTTTGCGCAAAATCACATACGCCGAGGCCGGAAAAAATAATGGGCTTATTAATTTCACATTCCCAGCTGCGAAAATATTGTAAAAAGAACAAACCTATCAACGCAGACGAGTGTGACTTGGAAATTCCTTTTTTTGGTATGTTTGACACTGTTCTCGCGACCGTCGGAGAGGGAGGATTTGGTTAACGCAACCCTTACCAGACTGGAATCCAAACTACTCTTCTTGAATCACTGTTTCCAGGAGCCACCACTGAGCTACGTAGGAAACTCGAGGCCAAAACTCTCGTCATGACTGAAGTCAGTCTGATCGTTCGTTTTTCGTAAATACCGAGTTTGAACCTACTCAACTACTTGAGCCTAGGTTGCAAACTTGTGCCTTTATATCTCCGGCATCAATGAGGAAATCCGAGCTTGAAGCCCGAATTGTATACTTCTCCGGGTGTCATAAACCTTCATGCTTTCATCGTAGACGCGGTCGGTTGGGATGTATCCAAACTCAACGAACAACAAACATATAGCAATAATCTTTCAGCTTTATGTACTTCGTTGTGAGCACTCTTAGAAGAAGTGCGAAAATGTGACTATCGTCGGGTGCTCGGTAAGGCAATAGCCCGTCCGTCCGGTGACTAAAAGCACTGTCGAACCCTGCAAACCCGTCCATAGCTCCCCCTGGATTTGAAGAGATGCTCATGCGGGAGTAAGCAGAGCCTGATAGAGCAGCTTTCGTATTCACTGTGCTTGTACTGGAATCCTTGTTTCTGGTAAACAGCAGGGCCAGCTTCAAGATGGAAGCAAATGCATATGAGTAATTTGCTAGCTTTAGAGTGTGAACACGAAAAGTTCCAAGATAGACCGTGTGTCGAACCCTGAGGGTTGACTTTGAAATGTCTTAAACACCCAGCACCCGCTGACATACAGACTTTGCGATCACAGTCAGCGTAAGACAAGCAAATAGGTCTGTCCGAAGGGATATGCTTGCTGGGAGACGATATTGGTAGGGAGGGAGGAAAGTGGGAAACATTGGTGAAATTGGCGGAAGGGCACACCAACGGTAGCCCGGTTCTGCCTCAAAGAACTTCCTGCATGCGGCAATAGCGACAACCCGGTTTA
>NW_008754429.1:0-1563 GCF_000715545.1 Opisthorchis viverrini | reverse complement strand
AAGCCGAGGAAAATACCGTTACTACAACACACTCCTCAATTGAAGTCCCTCTTATGCATTCCTTGGGATCAGCCTGCACGAGCTATGGTTCCTAGACGGTTGTTGAAGATTTAAAGACGTCTCAGTTCCGCTATTCGAAGATGACATCTCACAACCACACAACACGACTGCCCATATTACAGCCTTAAACACGCGTCTCTTGAGATTCAGGGACATACCGCCTTGTCGCCATACCTGTCTCAAATTAGCAGGCGTGGCCCAACCCTTCTTGATTCGTGCACTGACCTCATCCGTCACACTACAGTTAGAACTAATACATCATGATTTTTACTCATTTTTACTAGCCGGCTGGTTATTCGCCATGGCAAATTATATTCGGGACAGGCAGAGATTTCCCCGAGATTCGACTAGTGCCACTGTTTCCTCCGATATCCACTGCTTTAGCGGGTTTGGTAGCGCCTTCCAACAGGAAAACTCCAAGCACTATGCAAAGGTGTGGCGGTCTCGTTGCAGCATGAATTCTGATGGTGGAGAATTTGGATTAAGCTCCAAAAGATTTCTGATAAATTTGTCCAACTTCCGGGTCTGTTCTTCTCAGTTGCGAAGCAGTTTGTCCCCGCCTTACGCGGCCATGGAGATCGAAATTAAGAGATGACTCACACATATCTTCCAAAAGGAGTGGCGTTCAGTCATTGATCCACGCGATACCTAGAACGCTCGTTTGATATTGCTCGTACATACCCAGTTCAGTCAATGTTGGCCACCTAATTGAGTCTCAGATGTACTAGGCTTGCCCGCTTGTGTATTCAGCTCTCCGGTAACCACAACGGCATCTGAGTTTCTAGCTCGCCCCAACAGAGCATCCGAGGTGTCATGAAACTTGTCTTTTATGGTATCAAAGCTATAGTTGGTTGGGGTGTAAGCAGACATCGATCAACTTGCTTGTGAAACTCATTCATGGACACTGTCAGACGAACCGCACAGAGACAATTACCAGCGGGTATTCATTCACGCAAAGATCCACCCGATGAATCAGCGCAATGCCAAACCCTGTATATCCTGCCGCATCAGCCTCTAAATCGTCAGGTACACAGCCGGAAGTGAGTAAAGAGTGATGGGGTAGTTAGCCTGGCTTCCATTTTGAATTCTTGTTTCTGATACAGCGCACATTAATGCCAAGTGAGTCCAGTGTGAGAGCAAGAACGGTCTTTTTTCCTGATTACTTCAGAGTGCAAACATTGAAAGCAGTCAGATAGACCGGGCGTCGAGGTTTGAAGATTTGTTTAGAGCTGCCTAAGGATGTCAGTGCCAGATAACGCACAAATGTTGCTGTAAACACCAGTGCAAGACGAACGGGGTCATCAGTCTTATCTGATGGCCCTACAAAGAGAGTTACTGATCGGGTTTGGGGGGACCCGACCTAAAGCTGCCACCTTGACGTGGTGGTCGGGCTTGAGTGCTGCAATGATCCCGCGGGCTACACTGGCTGGAACTTCGTTCCACAAGGTACAATCATGCCAGGAAGGACCAAAGAGGAGCAGCCAGACCCCGCACTACGAGTAA
>NW_008754428.1:0-1564 GCF_000715545.1 Opisthorchis viverrini | reverse complement strand
AGACATGTGAATGTTTGCTAGGATACAGCATGGTCATACAAATAGTTCATGACGAAGGATGTTACTAAAAGGGGAGTCAACATTTATAAATATAAAGCCAACTGTAAACTCACTAAAATCTCGTCAAAACATTTTTAGGGTTCAGCTGAGTCTTCCTTGTAAAAGGGACTTAAACGTTTTTGAAAACGTTCCATCAACCAGCCCGCACGTTTATCATATTCTGAGTTGTTGGCCTTAATAGATTTCAATCTCTGTGCCTTTTAAGTGAGCCCAGGTGTTTCCATGAGTAATAATTTGTTGACCACGTAGGCTTTGTAAATTTACAATAAAAAACTTCAGTCTATCGTTGAGGTTAATCTATTGCGAGTACTGTACGACGGTTTCTTCCTTGCTGGGATTACACATCTCATCAACCTCCCGTGAACTTCGAACGTGACACTTCCAGGCTAGTAGCTGGCGAGTATATCGTTTGGCCACGAGCAGACGAGGTGTCTCGATTACAGACTGTAACCGAAGCTGGTTAAGCGAGTCACATGACATATTCCAAGATGCCCAGAGCATTCAGTGATTCAGGAAATGTGCGACACCCAAATCGCAACCAGCAATCTCACATCAGCGACAGCGAAATATTCGGCCACGGTTTGTGAACTGGTGGCTCTAAGACGGTGTATCATTTCCTATTGAATTATCCATGAAGTCTTTTTCATCACATTGCTACGAGCAGCAAATTTTTGACTCGATTAATTTAGCATACGCGTCCAAAGGTTACTTCAGTCTTGACCCTCTTTAAATTACGCGGTCACAATTTCAGTCTGTGACTGAAAAAAGTGAATTCAAGGTTCAAATCTAGCAACATTCGTCTTCACTCTGTCTTGATGATCTGGATCTGGTCTTAAGTTCTCCTATCCATTGATTCAAAATGCCTTCTCGCATATTAGATTTATATTTCGTTTCAACAGCTTCTCAAGTTTTCAGCGTTGAACCACTCTGGGATCGGCGTGATCCATACAGCACTACTCTAAATTGAAGGATATTTGCGCAGTCGGTACGAACAACCACCTCGCCATCACAAAAGTGGACAATGCATTGAAAACCAACTCACCCACCAAGCAAGTTCTATCAACAACGGAACAGGTCCGGTTCTTCAGTCAAGGACAGCTTGCGTTTGAGGTTTTTTCACAACGCAAGTTGAGTCAGTGTTGACTGGTATGAAAATGATATGTTCACTTGACTTCTACACCATACGTGATCGCATGCAGGTTGTGGCAAGCTCGGGCAGTTTGGGTGTCAAGATCATCTGAATGCCTTTGTATACTCACTCAGCAAGTACTCTTTCCTCGGAAGACATGCCACCATAGTACAACAACGCTTTCATCTTACACTATGTTCTGCGGGCTGATAGTGCGTACCAGAATTTGCTGTACAGGCTGTGACACGAAGTATATTCGAATTATATCGAAGACTCTGAAAAATGTCACTGACCCCTGATGTTGGGATATACCATGTCAGCTACCCTACCACGGAAGTTGAGACAGTGTCTACAAAATGCCGATCATTCGTTTTT
>NW_008754427.1:0-1564 GCF_000715545.1 Opisthorchis viverrini | reverse complement strand
CCAGCAACAATTTGAACATCGAGGTTTTGAAGACCATCCTGTGTTCACCTCATTATTTCATCAATGAAGAGTGTCCCAACAGGCGTACTTTGCTATCACTCAGTTCAGGGGTGAACCAAGTTTCAGCCACAAGTATAAAAAAGTGAGGAAACGTGGGACACAGGATCACTTCGTTCATTCTACCTGTTCGATACACTGGTGCAGTTGGAGAAGACAGACCTCGGTGCCGTTCCGCTGGTAGGTCCCGTGGAAGTCGATAGTATTGCGGGTGGCCGACAGGGAGACTTGATCAGGCAACCAAGAGCCGATGTATAATATCAGGGAGCCGGAACAGAGCGCATGAGAACACAATGACGGTAAGCGTAAGGCATAGGTGGGTAGGTTTATGACTGATGGGTTTGAGGTGGGTATATTGGTGGAAGTAGACAGCAAGATGAGTATTACGTGCTTGGAGAAGTCGAAGGTGTCAGTCGAGTAGGTGAGTGGTTGTTGACTTCAGGGCTGCATTGCCCAGCGGGTGGATAAATCTGGCCTGACTTTTGGACCGTGGGGTGTTCGCTAGTGACTGGGAAGGTTCTCGGGGCTTTCTCTGGGCGGCAGTGCGAGTTGATTGTGGTGATGATGGATAGCCACCGAGGATATCCCTGGGGAATGGCCGGGGACCAAAACAGATGTGGTAGATAATTTCGGTGTGTCGCAATTCAGCCCGTCGCAGAGTGGATGGACTGAGTTGTGCAAACGTCTCTTTAGCCTCGAGTAGGAACAAGAGTTTGGACAGGTGTGTGAGGAGGCGCAGGGTTGGTGGCTGGGGCCTAGGTTAGTGCTGAGACCAGTTGTGAGAAAGTATGGGTGAAGGATATTGAGAGCTGTGAACCGGGGAAAGGGTGGGCGGGCATGCCCTGTACAGGTGGGCAGGTATTGACAATACGGAGGAAAATCAATAGCCACGCGATTATTCGGGTACGTAAGGCATAGTCACCATGAGACTATCCGCTCACGGGTTCAGCGTTTCTGCCCACCAATAACGCTGGCTCGTTAGTTCGTCTGAGTTTGACATGTGAGGCTTCCCAGTAAGCCCACGCTGAATCACTTGCGAAACAGCTAGCTCTCGGCTCAGTTTCGTCTGCGTACAATGATCCTTGAGTACTGCTGTCATGTATCGCGTATGAGACCCTCTTCTTTCCGTACTTTTTACACTTGCTCTAATGTGGAAAGTGATTAGTCGTCCTACTGCTACAATCGCCTTAGAATACAGCCTCCATCCACTATGTCTTCGGACACATGTACCTTCTCCATCTCCGCCATATATTTATCACTCTAGGGGATGCAACTATGAGATATCCTCTGCCGCCCCTCCATAAAACCCTCAACCAGACACTCGTCTTTGCTATACAGATCATCTGGTTGTGATTTTCTACCGCACTCCCACGTTCTACCCCTTCTCGTAGTCAATCAGACCTTAGAATCCAACACTCCTCCCTTCAGTCCTCTTATTATAATCCGAAAATGGATTTCTCCTTCCCTTGTATTCAACGCTCGTGTGCGTTAAAAAGAGGAAACATCT
>NW_008754426.1:453-1565 GCF_000715545.1 Opisthorchis viverrini | reverse complement strand
GCATTACGTAGAAAATCATTTAAAGTTTAGAAATGAGTTTAGCGGAAGGGCCGAAAATCATCTCACTCTCCTCTTATGAACATCCATCTCACGCCGTCGCATAAATTACAGACCACCACAGTGTAACCTCTATGCTTTTATGTTCAGTGAGTTCTAGGGTTTTCCCTGACCACTGTTACACTAGGTTTTTAATAAAACGCCACTTCCATCGTTGCTCTGTCCAGGAGATGTGTTGACTGGCCCTAGATAGTTTCCGCTTTTTTATTTTCATAACCAGGGGTATTATTCCAGTGCTTTAGCAATACTGTGTAGGAACTGCCGTGTAGAAACTGCAGCAAGGAACCTCACATGCTAACGAGTCGCTGGCTACCGCCCGTGGATAGTACTTTTTATCTGCTTAGTCGCCCCCGACCTACAGTTATCACCTAAAAATGGTGGCCGGGCTTGAGTACTGCAACAATCCCTGGAACCTCGTTTTACAAGGTACAACCAGGCCAGAGGTAAGCATTCAGACCGAGAGCAGCGAGACCTAGTGATACCTGTAATCTTGCTACGAAATTGTCTCGGATAAAGTCGTATTGTCCTCTGCGGTAGGAGTATGAAGACAGCAAGATTTTCCCTCCCAGAAGACCAGCATAACTATAATGCTTTCTTCCCCGTTAAAGGATAATTTAGGAAAGGTTGGCCCCAAAAATGGCACACCTTTATCGCCTAATAGTTAAGCGTGACAGCCGGTGCACTATCCTATACGGTCGAAATATTTTTTAAATCCAAGACGCAGCCACCTGCTATGCGTAGCCGTATCATGAGTGAGACAGTGATGCCTTACTCCTCGCATCTTCGAGCCAGGCCAGGCCTGCATGCGGGTGGGTCAGTCTAATGAGCCCCTGGTTCCGGACAGATTACCAATGGAAACCTTACTGTTTGCAGTCTCTCGGATCAGACTTTTGAGTCAGAAGCTAGCGGGTAGGTTCCCAAATAAAACCTCATGTCCTCTCACCACCCTGTAGGCTAGACATCTGAATCAAAGACTCAAAGTGAGGATCCTCAACAAAACCCATTCTTTAGCCTGAGGCGATCGGGTGGTATCATTTGCTTGCACAGGTCTTTGT